>NC_081412.1:228079486-228264486 GCF_030272615.1 Cryptomeria japonica
GAGTAACCAACCTTATTCTGCCAAAAGGTATGCTAACTTTAGTTGGGGATGAGCTGCCCAATTTCCACTATCTTTTCTCCCAAAATTCCTCTAAAAATGTCAACTCCTACTAACTTTTTCCAAACAAGCAAAATCTCCAAGAAAGGAGAGTGGGTGATTACTCACTAAGTTTGAAAAATCTTGCCTAAGAAGGCCTCTCACACACTTCCCAACTCCTTGGGTGAGGTGTGAGTTCCCATTGGTTGCCCTTCCCAAACTCTTGCACTTTACTAAAATTGGAAAGGGAAAAGGTGGAAGAGAATGGGGAAGAGAGTTTAACTCCTAAAGGGAAGGTTCTCTATCCTAGGGAGGACTTTCTAAGTTCAATTTTCGTGCATCTTGAAATTATCACTTTTTGAAGTGACTTCATAGTCACATGGAAGAAGCCACATGTTGCAAAACACCCCTAACCCATAGGTATACCCTTTGGACCTTTGGAAAAGCCTAAAAACTTACCCTAGGAGTCCATTAAACCCTTTGGAACCCCCACTGAAGTTTACCTACGGGTCAAGCATGAGTTGACCACTCCCATGACTCCCTACCCAAGACAATTTTGGGACCACACTCATGTTTTTGAATGACTTTGGTAGAAACAAAACTCCCTCCAAGAGACAAGTCAACTTAATGACACTTAATCAGCACATGTGTCAAGTGACACAACAAAAATACAATATGAAATCACACATGGAAAATTGGTCTCTTGAAGGATTACACAATTACATATAAATTAAATTTTTACACTCAAGCATTATACACATCACAAATAAAATACATTACAAGGGGAGGGGTGTTGTCTCTCCAAATAGACAACTCCCGGCTTAACAAACGCACATTGGTCTAGGCTTGGTTCTCCATAAATTCCATGGTCACATGGATAATTTCCTGCGCATCTCAATTAACACATTAGTAACTCCAAATAATCACAATTATTCATAATCAAATACATGGATTCTATTGCAAATCAAACACTCATACATTAGACAACAATAATTCAATTCCTCATTTGTTTTCACATTCAATTTCACATAAGCAAACAACATAATTTCCCAAAAATGAACCATTCATAAATATGCATCATTTTTCTTTCATCAAAATAAAATCCTGCAAATGACATTCACCATCATAATGTAATTCTATTCTAGTAACATATCTAAGGTTCCATAATCATCATGCATGAAATAAAACATCAACAAATGTCAGTGCGGTCCAAATCATGGTACCATATGTGTTCTAAGTCCATAATGCATAAAATAAAGCATCCATAATAGTCTCAATATGCAAATAACTGAAAATGTCAAACTAAATCGGGGTAGGGCCTCACAGCCCATTGCACACCAAGCTGCAATTGCTAGTTCTAATTTGTATTAATAGACTAAAGATTTTGTAATAAGATGGTATTGGAGTTTAAAAATTATTATATGTTTCTATCATCATAATTATTATTTTCTTAGCCATTATAGCATCTTACTATTACTTAAATAATATCTATTCTTAAGCATTAAGATTGTATCAATTTTTCATACTCTCTATTTTTTGCACCCTAATTTAAAATATTATGACTATTATTGAATAGATATTTAGATAAATTGTAAAAATTTGTACATGAATCAAAGGAAATAAAATGGTAGTTTATATATATTTATTCAAAATTAAAATTGGAATAATAAAATAGGCTGATTTTGAATAGTAATGAATTAACTAATTAATGGTTTAAATAACAAATTAGATTTTAATTTACGTAACCATAACGATGATTACCATAAATTTATTGATTCATTTAATCCTATAGAGTCATCACAACTCTATTAATTAATTAATTTGCCCAAATAAATCTTCAATGTTTATTAAGAGCTAATAATAATCTCTTGCAATATTTAAATAACTTCAAAATTCATTGAGTTAAAATTAATACAATTATTTGTAGTACTAATAAATAAACATGCAATAAAATAAAAACACATCCACTGTCCTTAAATAGCTATATTTCGTTGAGTAAGAAAAATTAAATCTTCCAATAGATTAAAGATTAAAATTAAATCAACTCTTATAAATGTAAATTTATCATATTTAATTAAGTTACCCCCTTAGGGATTTAATCGACCATTAAAATTTAATATCCCCAAAGATAAATATTAATAAAAATATTTAACATATATATATATATATATATATATATGTATATGTATATATATGTATATGTATATATGTATATGTATATATATGTATATATATATATATGTACATATACATATATATATATATATACATATACATATATATACATATACATATATATACATATACATATATATATATGTATATATATATGTATATATATATATGTATACATATACATATATATATACATATATATGTATATATATGTACATACGTACATATATATGTATATAGATGTATATATATATATATGTACACATACATATATATATATATACATACATATGTATGTATATATATACATATATATATATGTATATATATATGTATATATATATATATATATGTATGTATATATATATATATGTATGTGTATATATATATATATATACATATATATATACATACATATATATATGTATATATATACATACATATATATATACATACATATGTATGTATATATATACATATATATATGTATCTATATATATATACATATACACACACACACATATATATATATATGTATACATATATATATATACATATATATATATGTATATATATACATATATATATGTATATATATATATATATATGTATATATATATGTATATATATATATATATGTATATATATAGTCTAACCAAAAAATAAAACTCCGTAATGCTTTTATAAAATCAATTAATTATTTAATAAAGATTATAAATCCCCTCCCGTACAATAATAAAATTTCTTTATTAATAATGGAGAAACTTCCCCCCCCCAAACTTATTTTAATTTCAAACCCCTTCAATATAATACTCCTTTAAATAAAAATATGTGGGTTAACCCTATTTAGGTTTTCCCCTTTTAATTTAACATCAATCTATCTATCCCCACTCTTCTTTCTTTTAAATTTCTTATAATATTTATCTAACCCTAACCCTAAATCAGATTAGGGTTTCCATGAGAAATGCATTTTAGGTCTATTTCTATCTTTTGTCTGAAAACCCCTTATTTTATTTTTTTAATTTTTGGTCTCTTATGCTGCAGGGTTTTCGCACATGGAAGAGGGATGGCGAAGGCCAAAGAATAGTGCCCAAAAGGGAAGGAGGTGGTGACGAATAAGAGGAGTGGAGGACGACTAGCCATCCCACTGTGGAAACCCACAGTGGTGGCCACATCGTTCACTGTGGTTACCCAGAGCGACGACATCGCTCACTATGGATACCCACAATGGCGGCCACGCCGCTCACTGTGGTTACCCACAATGACAACGTTGCTCACTGTGGATACCCACAGTGGCGGTCGCGTCGCTCACCGTGGATACCCACAGTGGTGGCCGAGCCTCCACTGCAGAATACCCACTCGGTGGCGAGGGGTGGGTTAGAGCGCTCGACTCCCGCATTCCCAAGCTTCAATACATTTTTATTTATTTATCATGTAAAAAAATAAATAAAAAATAGTTGAATAAACAACAATATATATATATATATATATATATATATATATATCTAACTCTCAAAAAACTATAACAGAACTTTACTAAATGATGCATATATATATATATATATATATATGTATATATGTATATATACATATATACATATATACATATATACATATACCTATATACATATATACACACATATATATATGTAGATATACATATATATATATATATAGATATACATATATATATATATATAGATATACATATATATATATATATAGATATACATATATATATATATATATATATATATATAGATATACATATATATATATATATATAGATATACATATATATATACATATATACATACATATATATATATATATAGATAGATATACATATATAGATATACATAGATATACATATATATATGTAGACATATTTTATTATTTATTTCTTTAACAATGTCTTTCTCAGATTGATGATTAATAACAACATATATATATATATATGTTTTTCCAGATTAGCATGCTACAACATCATTATGCTTATTTGCATGTAATGCATTTTTTTTCTTTTATTAGCTATGTATGATTATTTATATACCTGTATTTATATATGTATATATATAAATGTATAACTATGTAGCAATGACTAAGTTAAAAATAATTGTATTCTCAAAACCCATTGTAATCTTCCAGAATAATCTTTATTACTACAACATTTAATTTTTAAGGAAAATATATAAGTATTTTCTAAAAGAAGTTTTCACAAAAAAAATTCCAGAATAGCCTTATATAACAGTCATGATTTTATTTTCTTATAGACTAACCAACAATATAACTTAGTTTACTTATTTATTGAATCACAAGATTTAAATGTGAACTTTAATTCTCTGATTATACTTTTAGCTATATATTTATATTCTACTGCAGAGTTACTACTAGCATCTTTTAACATAAAGAATATGCTCAAATAAATAAATGATTTGAAAATATATTTATCTAACACTGCATGTTTAGAATACATACTAAGCTAGTTTCCACTATAAAACTGAGTAAGGAGATAAACTGCATTTTATTTAAATGTATATATATATATATATATATATATATATATATATATATATATATATATATATATATATATATATATATATATCTTTTTCAATAAACATTTAAGCAGAGAATAAGTTTACACTTCCTACTCCATTTCATGATATTAAATAACAATATAAGAATACTACTCAATGCTTATTTGATTTCTTGGAAATGAACATACAACAAGTAAATATACAATCTTTTTTCTTTGGATTTACTATACAATAATAACCAAAAATTACATCTTCAAGCCTCTCTTACATTTCTACAAAACTGAGGGCTTGATACTAATACATATTTTAAGAATTTCTAAATGAATCTAATAGGAGACCATGCACATGATCTTGGCTTTTCTTCATCCTTTATCCCAACAAAAAAACCTGCATATAAAGCTTAAAGGTTGTGACCATGGAGGCTCACCTCCCAACCTAGGCTTACAAATAGCCACCCCTGAGATAGGAGAACCAAGGCTAAATGGGTTACACACATTCTCAACTGCACATACAAGGAAAACTTAAACAAACATAAACTCCCACCCCAAGGATTTAAATTGTCACTATGTGACCAAGTTTGTGGGGTGAAGGTGGACCAAGTACCTAGAGGAGATCTGCAAGAAAGACTAACACATGCCTTCACAAGGCTACCAAAATACAAATATCTTAAGTCACATACTTGACCCAAAACAAACCTTATGTCCCCCATGTCTTAAAAGCCCATATCTCCCCTTATGACCCTTTTTTTCATAAGCATAAAAATAATGCAGCAAGTGTCCCATAACCCTTGTGTATCTCTCTCTTCCAAGAAGAGAGTCTCTACACTCATAGGCTATCAAGCAACCTTTCACCCTCAAGGCTACTCTACCCTCCCAAGGGTGAGTATGGCCTTGAAATACCCATAACACAAATAATCAAATAATTCACAAAAACAAATGCAAGGAAGGAGCTTCCACATTCAACTCCACAAATCATGTAAACAACAAGGCAAAATACACAAACAATCTTAGCTTCACATTAACAATAGAATTCAATATGCAAGGAAGAAACACAACCAACCTTTGATCGTGCAAATGGTATGAGGAATGGTTGAAGGAGAGATTCCTAATCCACTAGTCTTTTCTTCCCAAAACTTAAAGATGCAACTTCTAAAACCAAATTTCCAACAAAACTCTAAGTCTCCAAGATTGGAGAGTGGGTGACCAAATTCTATGTTTGAATCCCTTCTCTAAGTAGACTCTTCTCACACTTTCCAACATCTTGGAAAAGATGTGAGATCTCATAGGTTGGTCTTCCCAACCTCTTACATACTTTCTAAAAATGGTAACTGAAAAAGGTAAGAGGAAATGAGAAAGACCAACCATCACTTAAATGGAAGGTTGTCTAACCAAGGAGAAATCCTCAAAAAATTGAATTTCGTCCATCTTGGAAACCTCAACTTTTGAGGTGACTTGACAGTCACATGTGAGTGGTCACATAGTTAAAATTTACCTTTACCCATAGGTATAACATATGGGCCTTCAAAAATGCCCTAAACCTAACCTTTAGAGTTAGTTTGACCGTCTAGAAACTCACCCAAAGTTTACCTACGGGTCAAACTTGAGTTGACCATTCTAAAGGCTCTATATCCAAGACTCTTTTGGGACCACACTAAGATATTTGAAAAATGCATTGGTTATACAAATTCCCTTCAAGGGACATGTCACTGCCAACTCACTTCACAACACAAGTGTCAAGTGACACCATAAAAATACACAATGTTTAAATACACATGGCAATGTCCCTTTTTGGAATTAACAAATTTAACAAATACAATTTCAACACACATTCAATAATTCACATTTACAAATAAAACACATTGCACACGAGGTGTTGTCTCTCCAAATAGACAACCCTTGGCTTCAAAAACACACAGAGGTTTAACTTGATTCTCTGAATAGTTTCCATGGTCACATGGATTAGTTTTCTTGCACATCTCATTTTGCATATTAATAATCTCAAATAATCGCATGCAATATTAATATATGGAAAGAATACAAATCAGACACTTTGTATACAATTTAACTCATAACAATCAAATTATTAATTATCTAATAGAATCCACATGAATTAATTTACTCAATGGCATCATCATAATCATCATGAAATTCAATTATTCATAAGGCATGCATCCATGTTTTCTAACTTCATAATGAAGTACTGCAAATTCAGATATAAATGATATACATCATATCAAGGTTATCCTATCACTAGATCATAAAGATCTAAATCCATAACGCATCAAAATGTGCACCGAAAAGTATAATGATTCCATAACATGGTTCAATTACTTTTCTCACTAATTTATCCATTATTCATAGCCTATCCTATTGAATTATAGCATCTTTGCATAGTGTACCAATCATCCATGCAAACTATTAATAAGGTCAACCATGGTCAAACTAGGTTAACTAGGGCTTGATTGGGGAGGGGCTCTACATCCTTCCCCCTAGGGTTCGACTTACTCTTGGAAGTCGCATAACTAGGATACGAAGATAGAGACATAGAATTCCCAACAATTATTCTAAATTACTCTAAATTTTGTCTTGCCTACTAGAAAGATGTAATACTAAAATCAACCTACTATCATAACAACTATTACCTCCATAAGGTACTTATCTAGCATTTCTATTATATTTTTCTTTTAACTTGAGTAGGTGTTTACAAGTTTTACTTTACACATTCCTTAATTATTTTAAGTTAATGCACCATCCAACTCCTAACAATAAAACACATCACCTTCCATTATCTAGGTTACACATATTAGCTTACTTATTCAATTTCTAGGAGTCATATTTTGTTAAGGATTTGTTCAAAACATGTTTATCCCACTACAATTCTCATCCATTGTATGTTACTAAAGAAAATTGACATCATAACTTACTTTATCCAAAATGAATCTACTTATTTTACATCAAGGTGCCTCATAAGGGTCTTAATTACATATTTGTTAAACCACCCTATGTGCATGATTTCTTCCCACATCATAAGGCAACAAGGTATATTCAAGTCCAAGTTCTTCAAATCCACCCATAAATAGGGTAGGTTTCTACTCTAGGGCTTACAATGTTTAGACATCTAGGCACAAAGGTTTAAGTTACATAGGTCACATTATTCACAACCCCAAGTATTAAGGTATATAACAATCCCATTCTAAGGGAGTGATGAGTTAATTACACTTAATTTAGATAGCATCCATGTAATCATCTCCATGCATGTGCCAACACAATACACTATTCAAAAGATAGTCGAAACACCGTCGAAATCAAAACTCAAAACAAGGTGACCATTTTAGCCACACTATAAGGAGTAACCGCAACACATCACCCAACATCACATGTCCTGAGTGCATTAGGAAGTGACTATTAGACTCTTAAGGTTATTATATTATCTACATTTCTTTATTATTATGAAATATCTTATACACAAGAGATTACAATCATTATATAGATCATGTTCCATTTACATTCACGCGATTACTATTACAAACATCAATTTCCAATTAAAACCTCTATCCACTTAGGATTATCAACAACCATAGCTAAATATTAACAGATAGATGCACTAAATCTACCATCCTCTGGCCTTTCTTCTTGGTTTTCCGTTAAATCTCTTAATATGTTAAATCATTGGTCCAATGATACATGGTAACTCATTCACCAATACTTTTATGTCTCACTTACTAACGGGGTTGATAGTTGGGTAAAAAGAAAAATTGATACTTGTATACTTAGAATCACTTAGGATTTGTATAATGCAATCATATAATTTCACTAGGGCCATCCTTTGTTCTCTTAGCACCTTTTGCTAGATCCTTGTATCTTCATATCTAATTATCGTTTTGTTCCCATCAAGTAGGAGCATGATGCCAAATTACTAACAATTATGTTTAAGAACAACCAAGGGTGGAATAATTGTCAAGTATAATCAATAACGCTTGACAATTAATTCCTAGTCCACATATACTAGAATTCTTCTCTAATGACATGGAGATTTGACTTATTTTCACCTACTCCACTTATGCAACTATGAGAACAAGGGGGTGTGAACTCAAGAAGTGACAAGCATAGAAACCAACACCCACCTTTTAATTAAATTTTGATAAAAAAGGAAATTATCATTTTCCATCTTGCTTCTTGTATATCTACTTGCTCTCTTACCATGACATAAGCATTTTTCAAAAATCTTCAAGCCCATAAAAGAACCTTATCATCATAATATCAAACTATCCTATTACTGCATATCATAAAGGTGTACCATAATTACCAATGTCTTAAGACTCTCATAATTTCCAAGTTCTCCCTTAGCTAACCACATAAATCGGCTCCTTATCATTGTAACCATAAATCTTTTCATTCGAACAACATATAACACTACCAACTATTCCTCAATAAAATGTTGGTACTAAATATATTGTCATACTATCTCCATCCAAATGCCTTATCCAATTCGCATGTTGTCTTGTCCATACCTAATGTTTCGCATACTTTCACACTTAAGTGCCCTAATTTTGCAAACCTCCTTTGGTTGTGCCAAAGTAGTAAAAGTGTTCCAAATTGTCCTTATCTAGTTACTAGTCATGATTGGGTTGCACTTTTCTCCTTAGGTTCTGAATAGATATAAGTTATTTTTTTTTACCAAATTATCTGATCATGATTCTTCTAAACTACTTGTACTTTAATAGGGATTCTACATGATTCCTAAACCATCTCTACTCTCTTCGCCATTTACTTAGTCCTTTCAAGATTATCTTCCCATAAAGGAACTAGTGGTGACTTTACTTTGCTTGATTCCCCAATTATTAGACATAACTATGAAAGGACTTAAGATTTATTTGAAATTACATGATTTAATCCAAAGAGGTTCATGTCTCCTTTCTTCTTATTTCAAATTATCTATAGTATTAGTAGGGTTCATTTATCAAGGAGATTGTCATTCACCATTTCATCCCTCATCCTCAAAGTTATCCACCACTAGCTTCTTTGCATGGATACAAGAATTCCCTAATCTGATGATCCCAATAAGAGTAACCTACTACGACCATGTTCTTAAGGTACCTATCCATTAGGATAGGATAATGCTTCTTCCTAATATTTATAAGGGTACCTCTTAAAGTGTTCTTCACTGGTGTCCCATATGGCGATCATGGTTTTCAAACCACCATAATTTTGCATAGTTTTAAATGTTAACTAGAACTGTCTCTATCTCAAATGACATGTTTACTGTGCCTTCATCTCGTGTCTATCTGGCTTGCTTGACTTTCCACGATCAGAACCTACCTCGACTGATGGCATTGCCTTAGTTACTATTATGAGTATTTTATTGTATAATTAACTCCTCATACTTGATTTGACTAGGTACAATTGTTGCATTTAGGTTCCAATTGAATGGTACCCTCATATGTACTAGTGATCTAGTTTCAATTATGAAACATCAAAAATATTTTCATATAGATATATCTTTGAAATTTTCATAGCCTTTGGGGTCTTCTTAAGCCATAACCCTTATGACTAATGAGTTTTGAATCTCAGAGATTTTGGTGACCCTTGGAACCCCCTGAATTGATATATGTTGATCCTTTAAAAATAATTTCACTTATATCTCACTTTGTTATTTCGCAAGTTTTCACCTAGGTGTTACATGTTAAAGTCATAGTTTGGATCAACTAAGTTATGAATGTAGCGCATGTTCTCTAGTGTATGAACCTAGGGCTATGATACCAAAATGTCATGCCCAAACTTTTGGGCAAAAACACAACAACAATTTTTTTTAAACAACACTAAAATACTAGATGATCTGGGTACAAAAGGTGAGATAACTTAATTTGTCTACACTAAGGATATCTCATGCGTTATTAAGGATGGGATCCTAGAGAGAGCGATAAACTATTTAATTTAATTAGGAGACTTAAATCTCATCTCAATCTCCTAAACGGTTTAAATAACAAATTAGATTTTAATTTACGTAACCATAACAATGATTACCATAACTTTATTGATTCATTTAATCCTATAGAGTCATCACAAATCTATTAATTAATTAATTTGCCCAAATAAATCTTTAATTTTTATTAAGAGCTACTAATAATCTCTGGAAAATATTTAAATAAATTCAAAATTCATTGAGTTAACATTAATACAATTATTAATCATGTCAGGAGCAGGAGCAGGAGCGGGAGATGGAGTTGGCGCGGGAACTGGTTCAGGTTTGAATGTGTCTCCCGCTGGATTTGGGAGGCCAGGTGATCCCCCCCCCCTAGAACCTTTGGATGGGGCCTCACATGATACATGGGATGATGGTACCAATACTACCAATGGTTTTTTTGTCACCTCCGATAAAACTAGGGAGGTTGAGGGCCCCAATAATAAGATTCCCTTTGTGGAATGCAACATGAAATGGGCCTCTCTTTTTTCCTCAAATCTTAAAGGCAAGGCCATTTCGCCGGTACCACATAAGGTTGACCAAGACTCTGGCACTTGCTCCATCTCCATTGCAAACTGTATTGTTGATCAGAATATGGCTCATATGCATTTGGTCCTGGTTGGAAAATTTATAGGCCCACGTCTAGACATTAAGGCTGCTCATTCCTGGGTGGTGAGGAAATGGAAAGGTAAAGGTCAAATTGACATTGTGGCTGTAGATGATGGCTTATTCTCCTTTTCATTCTCTTGTGAAGAGGATTTTTGATCTGTTCTAGCGGGAGGTCCCTGGATGCTAGGAAAAGCCTCATTGGCCCTTTAAAAAAGGGAACCATGGTTTAATCCCAAAGACTGGGAATGCAACGAAGCCCCTATTTGGGTCAGACTGCCAGGTCTACCCATGGAATTCTGGGGAGAAGAAATTTTTGCAGGTATTGATGCTTGCTTCTGGGATTTGATCTTTGTTGACCCAATGACTGGAACAAAAAGACGTCTAGTTTATGCCAGACTTTGTGTTAATATCAAATAGTCCTCTAACCTACCTTCTAAGGTAGATCTCTCCTCCAAGCTCAGTAGATGGGTGCAAAAAGTAGAGTATGAATCCATCCCCTTTGCATGTTTCCACTGTAAAAAAGTTGGTCACTAGGCTAGACAGTGCCCGTCTAAGCCTAAGAAGGAATGGAGAAAAAAGAATGAGCCACCCCTAGACAAGGTGGATGCCCTGGCTGCAGTGCCCCCCTTGTCTATTTTGGATTTTGTTTTGGTTTTCTCTTGTCCTGAACTAGTCATTCCCACTGACCTTGACTCGACCAGCTTGGACTCTGGGGTGATCCTTGGGGTTCCCTCTCCTATGACCTGTTCTGATGGGGTTTCTCCAACCTCTTTTGGATCTGCCCAAGATATTCCCATTCAGTTGATTGTTGATATGGATAACTCCTTTGAGTTGAATCCCCATTCTAGCTCCTTACAAGATCCTCCTCTTGAGGACCTCACTTCTTTTATTGGGGTTAAGCCCAAAACAAAAGAAGGAACTCCCCTATTGGCGAAATCACCCCATCTCCTGGGGGGTCCTAACTAGAAACAAACAAAGAGTGGATTCTGGATTGGATTCAAGAGGGGTATGGAGACCTTCTAATGCAATTAGCAGAGATAGACAAAATCGATTTGCCATTGTAGATGGAACCCAGAGAACTTTACCCAAAATGGGGATGGGATCCCCCCCTCATGCTAAATGAAGGTCGTCTCATGGAATATAAGGGGATTAAACCACCCCCATAAGCATGACCTTCTATCTAACTTTATTAGAGATCACAAGCCTAATATTTGTCTTGTCCAAGAAATGAAAATGCCTGGTAGTAAAGTGGAAAAACTCAAACTGGCGATTTTTGGAGATTGTGGTGCCCACTGCATGGATGTTGATGGGGCTTTAGGTGGTATCACCACCTTTTGGAATCCAAGATGGCTATGTGGTAATGTGGTCCTCTCTTCTCCCAAGCACATTGCTACTAGATTCTTTAATCTTAAGGATGGATCCTCCTAGATCATTTCCAACATTTATGCTCTTAATGATAGATTAGCCAGGAAATCTCTATGGTGTTCCATTTTCCTTGCTAGATATATCTTCCCTAATGAGAAATGGATCCTTCTGGGTGATTTTAATACCCCTCTTTCTAATTTGGAAAATTCTGGTGGCTTGCCAATTTCTATTGATAACAGACAGGACTTGGCTGACATGATCAACTCTTTGAGCCTTTTAGATCTTTATCTTTTTAGGGCTAAATTCACTTGGTCCAATAGATGCGGTGAGGAGGATCTTATTTAGGTTAAGGTGGATATGGGTCTTATTTCTCTAGATTGGCTTCGACTAACTTCCTGTAGACTCAATGGCTTGGCCAAGGTTGGATCTGATCACATTCCCATCTGCCTCATTATCTCTCCATTGTCTAGCAAAAAGGCTTACCCCTTTAGATTTGAGAAAATGTGGCTCATGGCTCTGGAAATCCAAGATAAAATTTTGGAGTGGTGGAATATTGATATCCAGGGAATGGCTATGTTTTGTATAGCCCAGAAGCTTTCCAATGTTAAGTCTAATATCCAACGGTGGAACAAATCCACTTTTGGCAACATCTTCAAAGCTAAAGATAAGCTCAAACAGGAACTTGCAGAGGTTCAAGAGCATATCCAAGATTACAGGTTTGATATTGATGTTTCGAATAAAGAAATTGATATTTTGACCAAGTTACATGATATTATCTCCAAAGAGGAAGAATTTTGGAAGTAGAGATCCAAAGCCTTATGGCTAAATAGCAGAGACAAAAACACAAAGTTCTTTCATATGATGACTCTTAAGCATAGGGCCACCAATAGAATAAACAAAATTCAGCTTGGGCAGGGATGGGTTGATAAGCATGATGAGATTTGTTAGGAATCCATCAATATTTTCTCCAATCTCCTTTTTATGGACGATCCCCTGGATCCTTCAGCTCAAATTGAAATCTTGCAGGAAATTCCCTCCATCATCTCTAGGGACATGAACTTGGAGCTTACCAGAATCCCCTCCCCCGAAGAAGTTCACAATGTTGTTTTCTCTTTTGAAGGTAACAAGGTCCCCGGACCTGATGGCTTCCCTCTTTTTTTTCTTTCAAAACTTTTGGCATATTATCTACCCTGATGTGGTTGCTGCTACCTAAGAATGTTTTGGATCTCACTTTCTCCTGAAGGAGCTAAATGCCACCTTCCTAGTTCTCATCCCTAAGAAACTTGACACCTTCTCTTTTTAGGATTTTAGACCTATTAGTCTTTTCAACTCTATTTATAAAATTTTCACCAAGATTCTTGTGCTCAGGCTTAAGCTTTTCATCTTGTCTTTAATCTCTAAACACCAAAATGGGTTTGTGCCTAGGAGACAGATCTTGGATTTTGCAATTGTGGTGCATGAGAACATCCACTCCCTTTCTATTAACAAAAAGTTGGATTTCCTCCTGAAACTTGACCTGATGAAAGCTTTTGATAGAGTTAATTGGTGCTTCCTCCTCAGAATCCTTAGGACCTTTGGATTCAAAGATATCTTCATCCAAATTATCGAGCAATGTGTTTCCACCCCAAAATTCTTTGTGTTGATTAATGGGTCTACCTCTGGTTTTTTCTCTGGGTCTAGGGGCATTCATCAAGGGGATCCTCTATCCCCTTTCCTTTTCATTCTAATGAGTGAGGCTCTAAGAAGATTAATTAGAGGGAGGTCAGAAATGGAAATATTATGGGCCTTTGGCCCTCCTCTCAAGCCCCCACCTGCTCTCACCAGCAATTTGTGGATGACACTCTCTTGATGGGGGAAGGTTCGATCAAATAAGACAAGACTTTAAAATCGACTCTGAATATATATGAACATAGTTTGGGGCAAAAAATTAGCTTGGCTAAAAGATCCATCTTCTACTTTAACACCCCCGAGCACCGGAAAGTTAAAATTGCCTTGATTATTGACTGCAAAATTGGAACCTTGCCTGATTCCTATATGGGCCTTCCCCTCTGCCAGGGCCGGACTCCTAACTCTTTTTGGGTGAATCTTATAGAAAAATTCCAGAACAATCTTGTTGGATAGAAAGGCGCCTTGCTAAGCCAAGTTGGTAAGCTCCAACTTCTCAAGGCCTCTCTTCAGAGCCTTCTAGTTTATGCTATTAGTCTTTTCAAAATCCCAGCCAAAATTGTGGTTATTTGGGAAAGAATTAAAAAGAAAACAATTATTGACTAAAATTGAATCCAAGAATAGATTACACCTTGTGGCCTAGAATCAAGTCTGCTTGCCCAAACCCATGGGAGGCCTAGATATCCGGAATTTCAGAGACTTCAATAAAGCCCTAATGTCCAAACAACTATGGAACATCTTCGGGAGAGTAATGAATGGACTAATATATTCAAACTTAAGTATCACATCCCTGATTTCCAAAACACTCTAGAAAATTATGAACTCCCCAACGCGGTTTTTGATTTCTGGAGCAATTTCTTTGGCTCCTTCAAAATTATCTTGCATGGTTGCAGATGGATGCTTGGTAATGGTACCAAAATCAGGTTTTGGGATGACTAGTGGACTCGTGAGGGCCCCCTATCAGACTCTGTTTGGGATCCCCCCTTCAAAGAATTATGCCTAAAAAAAATTGGTGCCTAGGTGGCTGATTACATTAGAAATGGTGAATGGCTGGACCTCTCTTCTGTTGATAATGATCTCAGACCTATGCAACCTTGGTTGAATTGCATCCACATCCCCTACTCTCTTAGGGAGGATGAAGTGTTCTAGAAATTCTCCTCTTCTAGGAAGTTCAAAGTTGTTGATGCCTACAAGTTCATCTCTAGATCTTTCTCCCCCCCCTATAGGGCGGGTATCTGGAACAAACTCCTAATTCCTAAAATTAACATTTTTTTTGGGTTGTTTATGCAGGGCAAGATCTCTACTATCGATAATATTTGTAGAAGAGGTATCCCTCTCTCTAATAGATGTTTTCTTTGTAAAGGGGTGGAAGAAAATGCTGGCCATCTCCTGATGCATTGCACCTATACCAAAGATATTTCGAACCACTTCCTTAACATCTAGAACATTGCCTGGGTTTTCCCTATTTCTACTCAACAAATGTTGTTTAAATGGAAATTCTCTTCTGATAATTAGGCCTTGGGTGTTCTTTGGAATTTATCTCTTCCTCATATTTCCTAGGGCATCTGGAAAGAAAGAAATAATAAAGTTTCAGGGACTTGGAAACCCTTCATTTTGTTGTGGCTATTAGAATACACAATGCTATCAAAGAGAACTTTCTCCATTCCTGCCCTAGCAGAAAGAATGACTCCCCCATTCTTACTCTCCAGGAGGATTGGGATACTATCAACTGGTGGCAAATTGATTGGAACATTGCTAACCTAGTCTACAAAACAAAGCAGTGCAGACACAATGTTGTTTGGCATCCTCCCCCTATGGGCTGGATCAAAATCAATGTGGATGGGGTGGCTAAAGGAAATCATGGGTCGATCGGGTGTGGGGGAGTGGCTAGGAATCACTCTGGTTTACTGGTTTCCATGGTGGCTCTCCCCCTAGGCACCCAGACTAACCATTATGCGGAAGCTAGTGCTACCCACATTAGGCTACACATGGCTAAAAGAGAGGGGTTTACTAAAGTGTGGCTGGAGTCTGACTCACTTAAAACTGTCAACTGCTTGAGTGGCCGCACAGATCCTAGCTGAACGATTGCTAGCCTAATCAAGGACTGTCAAAATATAATCAATGATCTGATAGATTTCAAAATCTCTTAATATATCGGGAAGACAATAAGGTAGGAGATCTACTGGGCAATACTGCGGTGGGATACATAGCAACCAACCGGTGGAGTAGCAAGGATGCTTTCCTCAAAAATTTGTGTGATCTAGCACATTACAATTATTATGTTAATTAATGATCCCTCATGATGACATGACTGAGTTGATAGGGAAATGACTCTTTCTGATTTTCCCTAATCACAATCCTAGAAACCTCCTTGGTGACTAGTTTTCCTATCTCATTGTGTGGCTTTTCTATTATTGTTTTGATATCCTTTGGGTGTGGCTCATTTTCTACGTCTAGTTGGTGATAGTGATCTCCTATTATCTAGCAACTAGGAGCATAATGGGAGGGGATAAGAACAAACAAGAGCCCTCTACCTACGAGAAGTGGAAAAAGAACAAATATGTCTGGCAGGAAGTGGTCGATGGTGGTCTCATCCCCTACCCAGATCGGCTTCATGGCCCCTCTCCTCTTATTACGAAGGCCTTTGTTAACAGATGGAAAAAAGGGAGTCTCAAGGCGTATGGTGCCGATTATCAGATAGATGAAACTTTGGTGGTGACAGTCACGGGTCTAGCTATGACTAGTAGAAGATTTTATAGGGATAGAAAAACTGGGGAGGAGGACTTATCGAGCTTCTTTGACAAAGACAAGGAGTGCTCCAGAGTCACCAAGATGGCTAATGGCGACTATAATAGAAAAGACCTCATGGCCCTGTGGGATGATATGGCTGAGTTTATAATGAGATATATCATCATTGATGGTAGGTATGCAAGTATCTTCTCCTACCATTTCACTATTTTAAATCATTTCCACCATGGCAAAATTATATTTGTTCCCTACTATCTTGCCTCCTCCCTTGAGAATAGCAATAGACCTAAAATGCATTTCTCATGGAAATTGTAATCCGATTTAGGGTTAGGGTTAGATAAATATTATAAGAAATTTAAAAGAAAGAAGAGTGGGGATAGATAGATTGTTGTTAAATTAAAAGGGGAAAACCTAAATATGGTTAACCCATATATGTTTATTTAAAAGAGTATTATATTGAAGGGGTTTGAAATTAAAATAAGTTTTTTTTGGTGGGGGGAAAGTTTCTCCTTTATTAATAAAGAAATTTTATTATTGTACGAGGGGGAGATTTATAATCTTTATTAAAGGATTAATTGATTTTATAAAATCATTACGGGGTTTTATTTCTTGGCTAGACTATACTCTCTATATATATCTGTGTGTGTGTGTGTGTGTGTGTGTGTGTGTTTAATATTTTTATTAATATTTATCTTTGGGGATATTAAATTTGAATGGTCAATTAAATCCCTAAGGGGGTAGTTTAATTAAATACGATAAATTTACATTTATAAGAGTTGATTTAATTTTAATGTTTAATTTATTGGAAGATTTATTTTTTCTTAACCAACTAAATATTGTTATTTAAGGACAGTGGAGGTGTTTTCAATTTATTGCCCATTTAATTATTATTACTACAAATAATTGTATTAATGTTTTTGATAAGGATAAATAGGTTTTACAAGGACCCGAAACCTAAAGTTTTACAACAGCCGACCAAAAGCCAAACCAGCAAGAAACAACAACAAAATAGGGGAGCAACCCCGAACAAAGACAAAAACAAGATAAACACAAACAAACAAGCCAAAGCAAAAACGTACTCAGTTAAGCGAGAGAACCAGATCCTTGTTCTACCCACAGTGGTGGCCACACCACTCACCATGGTTGAGTGGTAGTGCCACTTCCCATTGGATGTTCCTGGATTGTAGCTTCAGGCGAGGAAAGGCTTCGTTGGTGTTTCTTGGTTCGTGGTTCACGTACTAGCTCATGTTCGTGATCATTGTTCAGTTGAGACCTTGTAGTCATGGTATCAACATTTATGTAACCTTGCCATTATAACTTTGTAATCCATGGTAATATTGGAAACCATGTATTTATGGATATTATAATATTTGATCATTGGAATGGATGTTAATTCAATTGGTGTAAATCTTATGTATAAATGAATTATGGATAAATAAATGCATTTGATTACTTTAATTCTTTCATTACGGAATTTCGATGTATGTGTAGGTTTTATCTTAAACATTTAATTTTCCTAATTAGATGAACAATTGGATTAACCATGGTGTTAATATAATTTGCAAAGTAATGTTCGTTGGTAACCCTTAGGAAATCTTGTGTTAGACTTTTGTTGTGTTATTAAACATGCAATTGTTATAATTAATGCACTTATCTTTTATAAAAAAGAAATATTTCACCCTTTAGTTGCCTAGTTGTGTTGTTTTCCTTTAGGGTTTCTGGCGGGGCATTACAAGAAAAACTAGGGTTTGGATGATCAAGTACGCTAGAAGATGAAGAATGAAGCATAAATGAACTTAGAATTGAACAAACCTACAAATTTGAAACTAAGACAATGAAAGAATGAAAGGGGGAGGATTATGAATGTGTACCTAATGCTGCAAATTGACCAAAACTAACCTGGACCAGAGTGCCATGCAACTGTCTTATTTTTGCAAACAGGAGGCTGTAACTGAAAGACTGCAAATATGAGATCTTGAAGCTGCAACTTGTCAATTTTCATTGAATAGAAGGGGGAGCATGGAACCATGCCACTGTCCTGGGTAGGACCAAGGTACCATGCCCCTTTCCTAGGCAGATTAGGGTAGATCTGAAGATTTTGGGTGGTTCTTGTGCCTTTTGCTGAGCTGAAAGTGCCTCCGAGTACCTGTTTCTACACCTACAACTGAAAAGGGAAGGTTTGGGTGGCTATATAGGGGTTTTCCTTATTCAAACCCCTATGCTGGTGATTTTGACCTCCACAAATAGTCGATAATGTACTAAAAATGTGTGTACTAGAACCTTGTGTGTATGCAAGATCCTAAAATGAAAGAAACTAGAGCTACCCTACGCATGAGAGTAAACCCTGAATGTAAATGTGAATGTAAATAACAATGCTTCAAACCAAATATGTTAAATTATCTAAATCATAAATTTAAATATGCAAATTGATGTAAAGAAGCTCATACAAAGACATAAAAATAACATGAAATCATACCCATCCCAAAGGAAGAGGTATTGCCACTAGATCTCCTATTATTCTTCAATGTCTTCAAGGATCCTAATTGATGATGAATGCTTGATGAAATGTTGTTGAATGTTGTTGAATGTTTTTGAAAATTCTACATAGGCTTCTCTTTAACTACATAGAAGGCTCCTTATGCTTGCTTTTCTAAAAACTCCTTAGATTAGATAGCTCTTAGTTGCCTTCAAATGAAGAAAGAGAGCTCTTATGTATGAAACCCTAGATCTTAATTTCCACTTAATTATACCTTTAGCTCGACCTAGGAATTTAATTTCCTGCCAATACTTTAGGGTTAAGCATTATAATATCATAAAATTGTGCTCTCAAAATTTCAGGAAAAAAGCCAAGGACCATGGTGGGAATGCACATGACCAACCAAATTTTCAAGGCTGTTAGATATGATGATATTAGAGTGAATCCCAAAGTTACAGCTGATTTCAAGGTATTTTGATATGAGAAATCGGGCCTTAAAGGTTGAAATAGGACATAATTATGGTTTATGATTAAATGATTTATTGGAGGAATAAAATAAAAAGGGGCACACTTAGGGTAAAGTGCCCAATTTTATAATGTGTGAAGTAATGAAATTTAACGTTAGATTTAATTAAATTAATTAATTAAATGCTTAAAGAGAAATAATAATGCAAGATGCAAACACACTAAGGTAGGTGCTAACCTAAGTGTCAAATTGTACCACCCTGGCAAGGGTGTACAATTTATGACACTACATTTAGCCCCCACTTTAGTAGTCATATGACACTACGTGCATATGCAAGCTAAATTACATAAATGAAAATAATCATGTAAAAGGATATATCCACTAGTTGTTGGATGAATCCCCCAGTGGTATCTGTAGTACATAGTTAGGATCCGGACCCTACAAAAAACACATGTTAGATAAAATTACAAAATCACCTAAATGCTTACAAAGGAAGGTGATGAAAATTCAAGGGTAGCTATATGACCCCCTATTTCGGCTTGCTAATTTTAGTGAGTTGAAATAGGGCATGTTTACCATATTGAATTGTGAAAGAAGATTGATGACAAATAGTCACAAGAAGATTTAATAGAAGATCAAAAATTAATGGAGAATCATTTGGTAAGAAAGAGAACTAAGCCTCAATTCCAACACAACAAAGAGTGTGAGTATTTGAGATCTCTCTAACACAAGATGAAATATTTAAATGGAAACAAATGCAAAGAGAAGGAAGAAGAGATAGAAAGTATGAATACACACTTTGGTGATCCATGAGAATAGAAAATGAACCATGGACATCTCGCCCCTAAAACTAGGTGATCCATGGAGAAAAGGACATTGAAAACTAGCCCCAAGAATTTGTCTGGGTGATCTATGTAAGGGAGGAGAGTGAGAACACTGTTAGTTCCACTCAACCTCGTGCATGTGTGTGCAAGTATAATAAGGATACCTACCTTCGACACCAAGAAGATATCCATCATGAAACAATGTCATAAATCCAAGCAAGAGAGGGAATAATCTTCAAGAAAGGATAAGATAGATCAAAAGAGATATCTTGCTCTATAAGTGTAAAGGAGATCCTTGGAGGAATAGAGATCTTTGTTCAAAAGACATCTACCTTCAAGAGGATGTTGGCATTTTCATGAAGATTGCATTAATGATATGTTATGTTGTAATTGATGTCAATTAATCGGTAATGATATTGTTGATATTACTGTTATTCTTGATATTGTCTTGTAACTAGTAGAAAGAGCTTTGTGGAAGACATTATAAACCAGTATGTAAGTTTGTGAGTTAAATTGGTAACCAGTATAAAAGGTTAAACCATATCTATGTAATGTAACCGGTAAACCCTACTAGTTGTTTTTGTTAAACCCTAACGAATTAAAGTTGTTGAATTGGTTATGTTGGTTTATGATCTAATGATGAACGATAAATATGGTGACACATATGGTCATTTTATGAAGACATGTTCAAAAAAATTTGGCGTGTTCTTGTCTAGGGAATGAGCAAAGTGTATTGCATCTAATGCAAAGTGAGTGATGATTTATTGAGTCCGATGAAGTGGTGATCAAGGAGTGGTTGAGGTTTCTTGATTGATGTGTAGAGATTGCTATGTAGATCCAACGGTCATACTAGAACTGACTTGTTTCTAATCTCTATGAGAAAATTAGGTTTTTGTTATGTTACCAACCCAATTGATTTATTATAAGATCTATGAAGTTGTTTTGTTAAAGTTGTTGGCAGAAATCAGTGGAGTGTGGGGTTGTCGAATCAGATAATGAGTCTATAGTTTGAGTAAAGGTAGATAGAAGCTTAAAAGGATCTGATCAAGCACGTGTAGTGCTATTCAAACAGATCAAGAAAAATCTTGTTGTTTTCTAACAATTATAGAAGAATTGAAATCTCTTAATTGGATAAGCTCTAACAAGCTTGGTTACTTCTTAAATCCTCTAACAAGGTGATCCATTAGCTTGGATTCTCAAATCCTTTACCAAGGTTACTCCTAGCAGGGTAATTGCTTCTAAAAAGGCCTTTGTAGTCAATCCCTGAATTGGGTGATTTTTAATAGGAATTTTGTAAAAATTTAACAAGATTGGCTCCTAATAGGGTGAACTTTAGAAGAGTTTAGATAGTTATCTTGTGAGTCTCATCTCACCGTAGTTTTTTCCCATTTGGGTTTCTACGTCAAAAATATTTGTGTCATGTGGTGAATGTTTTTTTGGTTATGATGTTATGGTTGATTTGATTAAATACCTAACTATTCTGATAAGGCATGATAACCAGAAGCATTGAGAAATGAAGTCTATTGACATATGATAAACCATTTGATGTTTACAAGTTTAAAGTTATTTACTGTTAAGTTGCTATAACAGTCAACCAATTTTTTTATGAGTTTTTATCTTGACAGAGATATTTCATTGATAAGTTTACTTTGGGTGATTGATATTGAGATTGGGAAAGTTTGTACAAGTTTTTCTATTTATTGATTCACCCTCCCCCCTCTCAGTAATCTACCATATACTTATTCTTTCATCATACCATCAATTGGTATCAGAGCATCTCAAGTCCTCTAATATCTAAGCCTAACAGCTTGAGGAAAATATCTTGCAAATCACAATGAAGAAGGAAGGTCTGAATTTTAACAGAGAAAACTATAGGATATGGAGCGACAAAATGAAAATTTACATAAAGAGTCTGGAAGTCAATATTGGGAACATGTCAATACTAAATATGTTGCACCCACTAGGATTCTAACTGATGGTCAGAAGAAAGAACAATAAGAAAATCATCAAGCATTAGAGGCCATTATCAGTTCCCTGTCTGATGTTGAATATGTAGATGTTCATGGTCTAGAGACTACACATGGGGTATGGGAAAAACTTGAAGAGATTTATAGTGGCGATGAACATGTTAAGATTGCTAAAGAGGAGAGTCTTAGAGGAAAGTTTGATGACATGAGGATGACTGAAGGTGAGAATATCCAATAGTATGGTCAAAGGATAAAAGAGATAGTTAGTGAAATTAAGAGTGTAGGCGGGAAAGTGGAAGATGCCATAGTGATTAGTAAGGTACTGAGAACCCTGCTATCAGTCTATCCTATCCTGTTCAACACAGACTACCACTGAAAGCAGGGGGGGCGGTGAATAAGTGGTTGCTAAGATCTTGAACTTTCTAAACAACTTCAGTAAGCCTGCTACTAAATTGAGCATTTAAACATTCATACTGGTAAAGTAGGAAGGAAAGCCAAAGAGATCAATCACACACATGCAACTCAGAAAAATAGATGTATGAGGAAAACCCAATATGGGAAAAACCTTAGTGAGACAAACTATTGGAGACTACTGTTCTGATCCAGTCTCACTAGAAAAACACTAGATTACAAAGATTTAGGTCACCAACCCCTTCACTTTTAGGGCACCAACACAGCGAGAACCAACCCCTACACCAAGCATCAACTTGGTGATGTATATTAAAATATTATTTAAATATAGTTAAGGCTTCTTGTTGCAAATGAATTATGCAACTCTTTGATCAAATAATTCACTGTCGGTTGACAATCTTCTCTTCCACTGAATCTCACACAACAGGTTGTGAGATTATTCTCTGATTCTTTGCTACAATTATCACCCTTTTTCCTCTCAGAGATTCATAACACACTATGTTACTCTTGGATGCTACCTTACTCTTCAGCACTTTGTTGGTTTGCTTAACTGTTGAACTTATAGTTATACTGTTACTCAATCACTGTCGGTTAACCCTCTCATCACTTTTCTTGCTCACTAACTCTACAACTTTCTTAGAATAAATTATAAGGCTAAAAACTTCTTAGCACTTAATCTCTCTTCTCATTTTTTTTTCTTCTCTGCAGCATCGTCTTGCTTTATCTCAAGCTCGTCTCTTTATACCATGGTTTTGTGCCAAAAAATAATTCAAATTTGAAGTAGCTAGGGTTTTCTATTCCTAGAATGATTTGCATGAGATCCGATCTAGTCTATCTTGGATCGATCACCTGTAGTCCAGGGATGCATTTGTACATGTTTTCCATTCCCCAATACATATATGCTAAAGATAGCAATCACGTACTCAATTTCCTGCCTTGAAATCTGTCAGCACATAAAAACACCTGGCAATTTCCTTTTCATGATCTTCTTGCAATAAGATTTCCTTTTCAATGATGAAAGTGCCAACTGCTCCCTGATCTTCCTCTAATCTTCTTTCCTCCTTGAGCCACAATAGATAGTCATGAACCCATGATTTGTGGCTGTCTCATTAATGTTGATTATCTATTTCAACAACCCTGTTGATGGAGGCTTCACTGACCACAACATGTTTGCCACCTCAGCTCCACATGGCATCACAACAATCAACACATGGCTCACTGACACACAGTCAATTCATACTTGATCATTTATCAAACTCATACCGGTACATCCCTTTACTGGTAGAACCTTCTTCTTTTGCTAACCGATAGAGTACACTATACCGACAACCCATCTTCACCTCCGGTGGTTTGTGTTTTATTTAGCATTCCACCTCTTCATCATAAATAGGAAGCCATCTTCCAGATAGGTTTGTTGCCTTACCAGTGGTCCACCATCATGCTAGTATTCAACCCTTGTCCTAGTTTATGCCTTACCGGTAAACTTTCATTGCCTTCAGTCTTCTCACTTTCATGAGAATGGCCATCATACCAGTGTCATTGCCAAACCGGTTGACATCAATGACAACTTGATGCCAAAATGCCAACATATCCGAGTTGCAGCTATTCAGGAGTTGAAATCCATAGACAAAACTAAGGTAACTCTTGACTCCATCATTGGCAAACTTACTGCTTTTGAATTAAATGGTTATGATGGTAGTGTACATAAATCTGAATCTACATTAAGAGATTTTGTCACTAACCCATTTGTGAGAAAAAGTAGTGATACTAGTCATAGTTATGAATCCAGATCCAACAAAGATGTTGATGATGAAGACAGTTTAGTGGAGCTTTTGTTGGCAAAGTGGTTGCTTAGAGGCATTGGCAAATATAAAGGTAAATTACCTTTAAAATGTTTTGTATGCAACAAGATTGGCCACATAGCTGCTAACTATCCTAATGGTGAAAATGAACACAAGAAAGAGAAATTCAAGAAGTATAAGAGTAAAGGAAAGAGAGATTGTCTTATTGTTGTTGATAGTGGTATCACTGATGATGCTAGTGAAGATATTGTGTTTGTAGCTATTAAGGAAGAAATATTAGACCAAAAGGCATTAGTGCCTACGATAGATAAATTTGATGATTGGATCATTGATAGTGGTTGTTCACATCATATGACCGGTGATCAGAGCAAATTTCTTTCCTTGAAGAAATTTGATGGTGATGTTGTAAGATTTGGCAATGACTCATGGTAAGAGCAGTGCTGACGATGTCTACTAGGTTGAAGGTCTAAAGCATAATATTTTGAGTGTGGCACAACTCAATGATAGAGGATACCCACTGGAGTTTAAAAATGGTATGTACAAAATCTTTGACAACAAAGGTGAATTGATTGCAACCAGGAAGCAAACTAGAGGTAACTTGTTTCACCTTAATCCTCAAGTTAGCGACTATTTAATTGCAAAAATAGATGATAGATGGCTTTGGCATAGGATATTTTGTCATATAAACTTTTATAACATTGTTAAAGTGAGTAAGTCCAAGAACATGAGAGGTTTGCCCCGTTAATGCTCTTTGCAAAGAATGTTAGTTAGGAAAGATGAATTCTTCAAATTTCAAGAGAAAATCCTTCTCAGTGGAGCATTTGTTAGATTTAGTTCATATAGATCTTTGTGGACCAATAAGAAGAAAAAGCATTCAAGGTGACATATATTTCATGATCCTCAATGATGATTTCTCAAAGATGATGTCGGTCACATTATTGAAGGATAAGACTAAAGCTTTTGGTAAGTTCAATGCATTCAGGGCCTTAGCTGAGAAAAAGAGTGGCAAGAAGATAAAATGTCTGAGAAAAAATCAAGGCTGTGAATTTACTTCTAAGGAATTCATTAGGTAATGTGATGAGAATGATATCAAATGACAACTTTCTGCACCAAGGGCACCACAATAGAATGGTATCATAGAGAGGAACAACTGTTCAATTGTTGAAGCTGCTAGGAAAATGTTGATACAAGAACATGTAGTGAAAACCTTTTGGAGAGAAGCTGTAAGCACAACTTTCCACACTATGAACTGAGTTCTGGTGAACAAAGGTAAGGACAAGACTCCTTATGAATATTGGTATGGAAGATCACCTGATGTTAGCTATTTTACGATATTAAGAAGCAAATGTTTTATTAATAGAGGTGATTACATTAGAAAATTTGAGGCTAAGAGTGATGAAGGCATATTTCTTGGCTATTCCACCCAGAGTAAGGCCTACAAGTGTTTTAACAACCAAATATAGATAATTGTTGAGAGTGTTGATGTTTGTGTGGATGAATGTCCTGAAGTTTCAAAGAAAATCAGTTTGGAAATGAAGGATCAAGATCCTTGCATTTTGTTTTTGGAACTAGAAACTGTGAGATCTAAAATTGGCAAAGAAAATTCTGATGCACTTGTTCAACTGGAATAGATAAATTCAGAAGATGATGATAATGATTAAGTTGAACCTGAAGATAATGATCATGTTATTCCTTGATATGTGAGATTGAAACATAGTCATGAATAGATTATTAGGATAAGGATGTTAGAGTACTAACTGATAACTCAATGATGAACGAATAGTACCAAACCGGTACTAAGAAGGGGGGGGTGAATCAATACAGGCACAATACTATCCAAAACCGGTTTGTCAGCAAATACTCCAAGTGACTGGCAAGCAGTGACACTGGTTGAAACAGAGTGCAACCGGTAAGACCCAGAACAACTAAAACAATCATAAATTGGTTACTCACTAAGATTTCCTTTTAGCTCGATACTATAGTACCATTACACCCTCATGCATGAACAAGTAAACTATCATTAGATCTTCATAATAGTTAGTTCAATATGTTTTATAGACAAACATAAAACATAGAACCATCATATGCTTCAATAGGTAATAACAAAGCATCACACATGACACACATATTTTTCATGTGGAAACCCAATTGGGAAAAACCACGGTGGGGATGAATACCCACAAGCTTCTTTTTGAACTCTTTAGAAGTCCGCTCTATTAGGAGCCTTATCCAGTTAAAGACATTACAATAGGTTCTGCTAGGAACCAATCCTATTAGGGATCACCCGGTTAAGGGATGGTTATAATACCCGGTTAAGGGTTAAACTTGGTTAGAGTTACCTTGTTAGAGGATTTCAAGAACTCAATAGCTAAAGGATCTCTAGAGCTCTATAGCTTCCCAAAACTCAATAACTTTGAGTTACCTTGTTAAAGGATTTGTATCAAACCGGTTAAGGCTACCCTGTTAAGGGATTTCACAACTATTGAAGTGGTAAAAGATCAACATGAATTATAAAGATCTGGTGACAACACTCAATGCTAATGCACATCTATTTTGGCTCCTCTTCACTTTCTGCACATTCACTTTGTAGGTATCTCTTCTCTCCTTTGGTCTAGCAAGAATCACGTATCACTTCCCTTGGATACACACATACAAATTTTGCCAATAACTTTAGAAAGGAACACAACATCGACCTAATAGGAAATGGACAAGTCCGTAGCAAAAACCCTAAACCCTAAACCTATTGGGTTAAGAAATTCAAAATGGTTCAATCCTGACCATTGAATCACACTACATTAAATGAAACAATCTTGAATCGATTTCAAGACATTCTCCATCGTCCATTACCCACCGATTTCATGGCGGCTGATAACCCATCACACGTTATCACTGTTTGAAAAACTTCGCACATTCCCAAGGTATATAGGAATAGTCTTCTTCATGCAAGATCCTTCATGTGCACAGGGCTTATGTGGCAACATGATCTATTCTCCATTATACTGCTAACTCATCACACAAAGATCACCGATTGAGTCACATAGGCTTGAGGTACTCCAACCAGAAATCTTGAAGTGGAGACTACCTACCAACCAGTAGTCATACAATGCTTCCATGTGCTGGTTCCCATAACTACATGTCGGTTCACCTTGAATAAATATATCGCTTCACTTTGGCATATATACTGGTTCATACATATGCCAGTTCTCTATTCTCACATGTCACACTTTGGCATATATATCGATTCATACATATGCTAGTTCTCTCTTCTCACATGTCACATGTGCCAATTCACATCATGTCACATATTGACATCAATGACAACATACAATATCATTATGTCTTCATACTAGTTCATGTAATGCCAACAATCTCCCCCTTTGGCATTGATGGCAATATACAAAGATATCTCTCTGCTTCATATCTTCTCCCCCTTTGACAACAATGCCAAAGTGGAGGCACAAGCATCTCTATTCCATTATGCTACTCCCCTTGAGTAGCATCCCTCAACACATCAGTCAACAAAAATTTGACTATACAATACCTGACTGATGTGGAACAAATACTTTTAGTTCACCTCCTGAAGGGATAGTACCCCCAATTCACCTCTTAAATGCACAAATGTAGTCTTTGGGAGAGGCTTGGTGAATATGTCTACTAAATACTCCTTACTGGAAACATGTTCAAATGCAATCTCTTTATTTTGAACCTTTTCCCTCAAGAAATGATACTTAAACTCAAAATGCTTGGTTCTAGAATGTAAAATCAGATTCTTTGAAATATTGATAGCACTTGTGTTATCATAGAATATACCTATCAATTTAGATACAGGGATTTTGAAGCCATTTAAAACATGCTTCATCCAGATTGTCTCAGTGCAGTTCATGAAAGCTACAACATACTCTGCTTCCACTATAGACTGAGAGATACAACTCTTCTTTTTACTCATCCATGAGACAAGTCTACCACTGAGAAAGAATGCACCACCGGTTGTGCTTTTCCAATCATCCACATTACCTACCCAATCAACATCTGTGAATACTTTTAGAATGATATCAATGCTGTATGGGTACCACAATCCATAGTCAATTTTTCCCTTCAGATACCTAAGAATCCACTTGACTGCAACCAAGTGGGATTCTCTTGGACTTTTCTGGAACCTTGCAGTAATGCCAACTACATGTGCAATATCCGGTCTGCTATGCACTACATAATGCAACTTACCAATCATTGATCGGTATTCTTTCTCATCAACTAGTGTGGAATCATCCTCTTTTGACAATTTGCAACCAGTCACCTTCGGTGTACCAACCGATTTGCTATCTTCCATGCCAAAGGTCTTCAACACCTCTTTGACATATTTGGACTGAGTGATAAAGATTCCATCTTTCATCTGTTGGATCTATAGTCCAATGAAGAACTTAATCTCTCCTATGAGTGACATTTCAAACTCTTTCTTCATCTCATCAGCAAACTCATGAATCATCTTGTCATCTCCACTAAAAATAATGTCATCAACAAAAACCTCATAGATTAGGATCTGATCTCCTTCAAACTTCAAGTAGATATTGCTATCTTCACTTGTTCTTTCAAATCCAATCTTCACAAGATGGGAATGTAGGTGCTCATACCATGCCCTAGGTACTTGCTTTAGACCATATAAGGCTTTATGTAGCCTACATACCATGTCACTGTCTTCAAATAGGGCAAAACCATCTGGTTGCTCAATATACACCTCTTCTTCAAGTACACCATTTATGAATGTAGATTTTACATCCATTTGATATACTTTCAACCCTTTAAAAGCTACATATGCAAGAAGCATACAAACTCCTTCCAATCTAGCTACAGGAGAAAAGATTTCTCCATAGTCTTCTCCTTCTTCTTGAGCATATCCTTTACATACCAATCTAGCTTTATTCCTAATCATTGTGCCATCCTCATTCAGCTTGTTTCTGAACACCCATTTGGTGCCAATGACATTTTTATGTTTTGGTCTGGGTACCAAGGAACATGTACCATTTTTCTCTATCTAGTCAAGTTCCTCTTCCATTGCCTTGATCCATTCTTCATCTTTATGAGCCTCTTTGAATGATTTAGGATCAAATTCAGAGATCATACATGAGTTTTCTCTGATATTTCTTCTTGTAAGGATTCCTACATCCTTATCTTGTATGATCTACTTAGGACTATGATTCAGCTTGACATATCGAGGAATGGTCTTTACTGGTTCTTCTTTCTTTTCCTCTTCATCCTCATTTTCATCAGTAACAACATTCACCAGTTCAGGAACACTGTTACTGGTACTTGGTTGACTTACAACCGGTTCCCAAAGGGTTGCAACCGGTTCATTTACAGCTTGCTCATTGCTGGTTTTCTCAGAGGATTCATCAACTCTTACATTGATACTTTCCATAATTCTCTGAGTCCTATTGTTGTAACACTCGAGAGCTTTACTCTTGGTGGAATATCCTAGGAATATTCCCTCATCACATTTAGCTTCAAATTTGCCCTGATGTTTAGTTCTCTTGATGTAACATTTGCTACCAAATACCCTAAAGTAGCTAGCCATAGGTGTCTTACCAGTCCAATACTCATATGGAGTTTTGTCCTTACCTTTCTTGATGAGTACCCGGTTCATTGTGTAGATTGCAGTGCTCACCACTTCTCTCCAAAAGGTGTGAGCTACCTTTCCTTAGATAAACATGGTTCTAGATGCTTCAACCACAGTCCAGTTATTCCTCTCTGCTAGGCCATTCTGTTGTGGAGTCTGGGGGGCAGACAGTTGCCTCTTGATGCCAAATTCTTCATAATACTTGTTGAATTCACCGGAAGTGAATTCCCCTCCTTGATCAATTCTCAAACACTTGATCCTTTTACCACTTTCCTTCTCTACTAATGCTCTGAAAGCTTTGAATTTCACAAAGGCTTCAGACTTATCTTTCAAGAATGTGACCCACATCATTCTTGAGTAGTCATTAGTGAGAATCATGAAGTACCTATCACCCTGCACACTTCTAGTTTTCATAGGACCACACAAATCAGTATGCACAAGATCAAGCAAGTTGTCAGTAGTGAAAGATCTACCTTTAAAGGTTGAGGAAGACATTTTCCCCAATTGATACTCTCTACACAAGGTATTATCTGGTTTGTTTAGCACTAGCAACCCTCTAACTGCCTTGATCTTACTACCCTTTACAATGTTATCAATGTTTACATGGCAGAGTCTCCTATGCCATATCTAGCTATCATCAAACTTAGCCATAAGACATGTACTTATATTTACATTCAAATGAAATAGGTTACCTTTGGTTTGCATGCCAATGGCCACCAATTCACCATCTTTTCCTTTGATTCTGCAGACTCCATTCTTGAATTCCAAAGTGAGGCCACTATCATTTAGCTGGGCAACACTCAGAAGGTTGTGTCTGAGACCATCAACCCAGTACACATTGTCAGCACTGCTCTTTCCATTTAGAGATATGGACCCTCTACCTTTGACCATGCATGGGGCATCATTTCCAAAGAAAACCACACCACCATCATACTCCTCCAAGGATATAAACTTGCTCCAGTCACCTATCATATGGTGAGAATAGCCACTGTCAATGATCCACTCATCAGAATTATTAAACCAGGAGATAAGAGCCTTCTTGTCTACCACATCTTCCTTTATAGCAACAAACACAATGTCTTCATTCTCTTAATCTTCTGATTCCTCATCTGTGACACCTTCATCAACTGCCACAAAATAGTTTCTTCGGTTTCCTCCTTTGAATTTCCTGAACCTTTTTGGTTTGTCCTTGTTATCGCCATTAGGGCAGTTTATAGAAATATGTCCTATCTGGTTACAAGAAAAGAATTTCAAAGGTAGCTTGCCTTTTTATTTACTGGTTCCTTTAGGAAGCTTCTTGGCAAGGAGAGCTTCAAATGCCATCAAAATCTCTTCATCATTCATTTCTCTACTCTGTCTAGGTTCACCACTAGTGCTAGCTTCTTTTCCTTTTCTAGATGGTATAGCAGAGGCTTTAAATGTTGATTCAGTCTTTTAAACAGTGCCATCAAAACTATTTAGCTCATAGGCTGTCAACTTGGCTATGATGGAGTCCAAGGATACCTTAGTCTTGTCTATTGATCTCAGCTCCTGAATAGTAGCAACCCTTATTGCATAGACTGGCAACAGGGATCTCAGGACTTTGCTTACCACAGTGGAATGTTCTATTTTACCACCTGCACTCTTGATTTCTCCAACAACTATTTTGATTCTTATTCCATATTTTTGAATGGTCTCACCTTCAACCATCGACATATCTTCAAACTTTCCTCTCAGGCTTTGTTCCTTAGCCTGTTTTACATGTTCATCACCACCATAGATATTTTCAAGAGCATCCCATACCTCTTTGGGATTTACCTTGTCCTGAACATCAATAAACTTGATGTCAAATAGACTACTAATAAGGGATTCCATGACTTGCCCATTTTCTTGTATCTCTCTCTTTTGATCATCGGTGAGAGTATCGATAAGGACAACATAGACATTCTCAACATAACTCTAGTGTTGAGCACCCATGCTTCTGATGAATATCTTCATCCTATCTTTCCATATACCAAAATTTTCCCTGTTAAACTTTGAACCTTCCCTCTTCATCATTTGACTGGGATCTTTACCTCAAGTGGTTAAGCTTACAACACAGAAGACCTAGAGTGCTTTGATACCAATTGATAACTCAATGATGAACGAATAGTATAAAACTAGTACTGAGAGGAGGGGGTGAATCAGTATAGGCAAAATACTATCCAAAACTAGTTTGTCAGCAAATACTCCAAGTGACTGGCAAGCAGTGACACTGGTTGAAACATAGTGCAACTGGTAAGACCTAGAACAACTAAAACAATCATAAACCAGTTACTCACTAAGCTTTCCTTTTAGCTCAATACTATAGTACCATTACACCCTAATGCATGAATAGGTAAACTATCATCAGATCTTCACATGACACACATATTTTTCATGTGGAAACCCAACTGGGAAAAACCACAGTGGGGATGAATACCCACAAGTTGCTTTTTGAACTCTTTAGAAGTCCACTCTGTTAGGAGCCTTGTCCAGTTAAAGGCATTACAATAGGTTCTGCTAGGAACCGATCTTGTTAGGGATCACCCGGTTAAGGGTTAAACCTGATTAGGGTTACCTTGTTAGAGGATTTCAAGAACTTAATAGCTAAAGGATCTCCAGAGCTCTATAGCTTCCTAGAACTCAATAACTTCGAGTTACCTTGTTAAAGGATTTGTATCAAGCTGGTTAAGGCTAGCTTATTAAGGGATTTCACAACTATTGAAGTGGTAAAAGATCAACAGGAATTACAATGATCTGGTGACAACACTCAATACTAGTGCAGATCCATTTTGGCTCCTCTTCACTTTCTGCACATTCACTTTGTAGGTATCTCTTCTCTCCTTTTGTTTGGTAAGAATCACGTATCACTTCCCTTGGATACACACATACAACTTTTTCCAACAACTTTAGAAAGGAACACAACATCAACCCTATAGGAAACAAACAAGTCGGTAGCAAAAACCCTAAACCCTAAACCTATTGGGTTAAGAAATTCAAAATGGTTCAATCCTGACTGTTGAATCACACTGCATTAAATGCAACAATCTTGAATCAATCTCAAGACATTCTCCATCGTCCATTACCCACCGATTTCATGGCAGCTGATAATCCATCACGCGTTATCACCATTTGACAAACTTCGCACATTCCCAAGGTATATAGGAATAGTCTTCTTCATGCAAGATCCTTCACATGCACAGGGCTTATGTGGAAACATGATCTGTTCTCCGTTATACTGCTAACTCATCACACAAAGATCACCGATTGAGTCACATAGGCTTGAGGTACTCCAACCAAAAATCCTGAAGTGGAGACTACCTACCAACCAGTAGTCATACAATGCTTCCATGTGCCAATTCCCATAACTACATGTCGGTTCACCTTGAACAAATATACTACTTTACTTTTGCATATATACCGGTTCATACATATGCTAGTTCTCTCTTCTCACATGTCACACTTTGGCATATATACCAGTTCATACATATGCCAGTTCTCTCTTCTCACATGTCACATGTGCTAGTTCACATCATGTCACATATTGACATCAATGACAACATACAATATCATTATGTCTTCATACCGGTTCACATAATGCCAACACTAACAAGAAGGAGACTAAGAGATAACTCTTGGATGATCTCCACCATTGAACCAAGAACTGCTAAGGATGCATTTGGTGATGATCATTGGGTTAAAGCTATGGAGGAGGAATTGGATCAAATTGAGAAGAACAACACTTGGACCCTAGTACCCTGACTGATAAATAATAATGTTATAGGTACTAAATAGGTATTCATGAACAAGTTGAATGAAGATTGTGTTGTAGTTTGCAATAAGGCTAGGTTGGTTTCCAAGGGTTATGCACAACAAGAAGAAGAAGATTATGGCAAAAATTTTGCACCAGTAGCAAGACTGGAAGCTGTCAGAACTTTACTTGCATTTGCAACCCATAAGAAGTTCAAGGTATACCAGATGGATGTTAAGTCTATATTTTTTAATGGGATGTTGGAAGAAGAAGTATACATAGAGCAACCAGATGGTTATGCTTTGACTGGTGAGAAAGAAATGGTATGCAAATTGCATAAGGCTTTATATGGATTAAAGCAGACACCCAGAGCATGGTATGAAAGGACTCATACACATCTAATGAAGATAGACTTTTTGAGAACCAGTGATGATAGTAACATATATCTCAAGTCTGAAGGAGATGAAATACTAACTAGTGAAGTATTTGTTGATGATATCATATTTGGAGGTAATGATGTCATGAGCAATAGTTTTGTAGATGAAATGAAAAATAAGTTTGACATGTCTTTAGTAGGGGAAATAAAAAAATCCATAGGCTTGCAGATATAGTAAATGAAGAATGGTATTTTCATTACACAGTCTAACTATTTTAAAGAGGTCTTGAAGACATTTGGCATGAGTGACTATAAACCAGTTGGGACACCACTGGTTATAGGTTGTAAGTTGTCTAAAGAAATGAATCTAAGTGTGTTGATGATAAGAAATACATTTCAATGACTGACAAATTGCACTATGTTGTTCACAACAAACTAGATACAACCCATGCAGTTGGCATAGTTGCTAGGTTCCAGAAGAATCTTAAGGAAACACATCTAATAGCAACCAAGAGAATTTTTAGATACATGAAAGGTACTGTTGACTATGGATTATGGTATCCATATGGAGGAAACTTTGATTTGAAGGTGTACATAGATGTTGATTGGGTAGGAAATGTTGATAACCGGAAAAGCACAACTGGTGGAGTATTCTTTCTTGGAGGAAGACTTGTTTCATGGAGTAGTAAGAAGCAGAGTTGTACTTCACAATCTACTATTGAAGTTGAGTATGTTGCAGCTTATATGAATTGCACATAGACTATTTGGATGAGGATATTTTGGAAGGTTTTAAGATGAAGATTTCAGAACCCATAAATATTTTATGTGATAATACAAGTGTCATAAATATTTCCAAGAATCCTATTTTGCACGTACCAACCAAGCACATTGAATTGAAGTATCATTTCTTGAGGGAAAAAGTGCAGAGAAAAGATGTTATCTTAAAGCATGTTTCTACCAAGGAGCAGCTTGTAGATATTTTTACCAAACCTCTACCTAAGACTACATTTGAGTATCTTAGATGTCAAGTAGGGGTTGTACCCCTTCATGAGGTTAGTTGAGCATGATGTTGATTGCATCAATCCCTAAACTACTTGTAGAATTTAATAGAAGGATTGGTGTTGTAGTGGAAGCTATTCCACAGGGGGAGCATTAAGTTACAAATTATTGTTGTTGTATAGTGAAATTTGAAATTACATGTTTTACTTTCAATTTGACATTGTTGTCAAGGGGGGAGAATAATCATGTGATTATGAGGAGGAGAACCAGTGACAAGATGAAGACATGGAGAGTGTGGTGAATACTTGGTAATATAAACCAACATTCCTATTCACAATCACAACAACAATCAATGGCATTGATATTTGTATTGCCATCAATGCCAAAGGACAAGATTGTTGGCATTTGAATGAAGATTGCATTAATGATATGTTGTGTTGTCATTGATGTCAATCAATGGGTAATGATATTGTCTTGTAACCAGTAGGAAGAGATTTGTGGAAGACACTGTAAACTAGTATGTAAGTTTGTGAGTTAAACCAGTAAGCAGTATAAAAGGTTAAAACCTATCTATGTAGTGTAACCGGTAAACCCTACCAGTTGTTTTTGTTAAACCCTAACCGATTAAGGTTGTTGAACTGGTTCTAGTCGTTTATGATCTAATGATAAGTGGTAATGATGGTGACACATATGGTCATTGTATGAAGACAAACTCAAAATGTTTTGGCGTGTTTTTGTCTAGGGAATGAGAAAAGTGTATTGCATCTAATGCAAAGTGTGTGATGAGTTACTGAGTCCAATGAAGCAGTGATCAAGGAGCGGTTGAGGTTTTCTTGATTGATGTGTAGAGATTGCTATATAGATCCAATGGTCATACCTGAACTGACTTGTTTGTAATCTCTCTGAGAGAATTAGTTATTTGTTGTGTTACCGACCTAATTGATTTGTTATAAAGTTGATGAAGTTGTTTTGTTAAATTTGTTGGCAAAATTTAGTTGAGTGTATGGTTGCCAAACCAGATAATGAGTCTGCAGTTTGAGTAAAGGTAGATAGAAGCTTGAAAGGATCTGATCAAGCAAGTGTAGTGTTATTCAGACAGATCAAGCAAAATCCTATTATTTTCTATCAATTACAGCAGAACTAAAATCCCTTAATCAAGTAAGCTCTAAAAAGCTTGGTTACTTATTAAATCCTCCAACAAGGTGATCCATTAGCTTGGATTCTCAAATCCTCTACCGAGGTTACTCCTAATAGGGTACTTGCTTCTAACAAGGCATTTGTAGTCAATCCCTTAACCAGGTGATCCTTAACATGACCAGTTCTTAAGAGGACTTTTGTAAAGCTTTAATAGGCTTGGCTCCTAATAGGGCGAACTTCGGAAGAGTTCAAATAGTTATCTTGTGAGTCTTATCTCACCGTGGTTTTTTCCCATTTGGGTTTCCACATTAGAAATATTTGTTTCATGTGGTGAATGTTTTTGTGGTTATGATCTTATGGCTGATTTGATTAATTTCTTAACTATTCTGATAAGGCATGATAACTGAAATCATTGAGAAATGAAGTCTATTGACATATGATAAAGCATTTGATGTTTACAAGTTTAAAGTTATTTACTATTAAGTTGCTATAATGGTCAACCGGTTTTCTTATGAGTTTTTATCTTGACAGAGATATTTCATTGATAAGTTTACTTTCTGTGATTGATATTGAGATTGGGAAAATTTGTATCAATTTTTCTATTTACTGATTTACCTTCCCCCCTCTTAGTAATCTATCGGATACTTATTATGTCATCATACCATCAAAGGCTTTCTCTTAGATAAATATAACATCTTCTATAACAAATGAATGCAAAAGATTTGAAAAGAGAACATGATTGAGATGGCATCAAAGAGAGATTATTTATAACAACACTCTTCAAAAAGAAGACAATAGATCCTCATCAACGATATGCACGTGCACAAAATAGAAGGGTTTATTATAAAAGATATGACTTAATGAAGAAAAGAAATTGATGAATGATTAAAGACTTCCAACGCCAAGGAGGAGGTCCCAATTAAGGATATGTACTTAAGATCCCCATTAGGGATGCTTGTTCCAATATGAGAGAAGGAATTCAAATATGAATAAACATCTACAATCAATAAGAAATCCTTATAGAAAACACTACTTCACAAAGGGAAAATTTTAATCTTAAGAAGAAGAGATCTTTGAAATCACTCTTGCCCCCCATATATATAGGAAGAAGAGATGGGATATAAATAGCCTATTATTTTGCTTCCAAAAGTATGATTGCACGTGAAATTTAACCATCATGAATGACAATGAGCCCCTAGTAAGTGAGCTACCAATGTCACATAATGATGAGAAACATAATAGCCATTAATGTTATTTAAAGACATGATAGATTGAATGAGGTATTTGAATATGACATGTTAAATGCTATACTATAAGTGAGATTAAAAACATGTATAAGATGATGAATGTTAAAAAGTATTTAGAAAGAGAAAATTTTATAGGAGAAGAATAGGCCACTAAGTCATACTTCTTGCACACATTAAATATTAGGAGAGGGATAAATATAATTCATTAGCACCTTATTCCTAGAAGAAGGGATTTTAAAATGAGTAGAAGATAAAGCCTTATAAGTGGGATTAGAGATCTCTTGAGGAGATTCATAAAGAGATTTGTTCATCACCAAGATTTCCTTATGAGGGGGATAACTGTTGAAAGAAGTAGAAGATGATTTAATCAAGGTGAGTTTATCATCACTACTAAATATAGAATTCACATTGAGAGATGGTCTTTAATATGCTTTGGTGGGCTTAGAAGGATCACATCCAGGTCCAAATGAAGCTTCATGTGTATTATGTCCTAAAGAAATTTTAATTCCTTGTTCATTTGCACCACAATCATTGCCATTATAGCCACTCTTAGCTAAAATGTGAAAACCACAACCATAAAGGGATGCCAAATCAGAAGGAGATGGTGATGCCCCATAGGTCTTAGTGCTATATGAATTAGAGGAAGGATTTGAAGAATCATTTGAATTAGAAGCAACCACAAACTGGTTACTTAGTTATTTAGACATAATGGGTTGATTTTTAGGTTCCTCCTTAGATTTCGCCTTCTCAATCTTAGATCCATTACAAGGTACCCTATATTCTCCTATAAAAGTAGGGTTAAAGTCTAGAGATCCCCAATCATCATCTGCGAGCACTTTTTTGGGAGAAAAGATATCCTTGGGAGGAGATTATGCTTGAGTAGAAGAAACAAGAGTACTAGAACAAACCACATCATTAAAGGAAATAGATGTATTTCAAGAAGAAGAAGGATTGTAAGAAGAATGGGAAGTAGTTGAAGAAGATCTAGATTTTAATTGTTCTTGAAGTTTGATATCAACTAATAAGGTGTATGTCGTATTTTTATAAATGAATTTGACTTGGCTATGCAAAGTTGAGGGGACAACTCATATGCAATGAATCCAAGGTCTCCCTAATAGAAGGTTATATGTCAAATTACCAGTCATAACATGAATAGGTGTAGGTAACACAATAGGACCTACATTAATAGGCAAGTTTATGACACCTAGACATTGTTTAGCCACATTATCAAAACCTCAAAAAGTAATAGAAGAAGGTTTGGTGAGAGCGCGATATACTTTAATCTTACCCAATAAGTCTACACCACAAACATTAAGGCTATACCCATTATCCATAAGGGTTAATCTTATACTATCATGGATAATAACCACAATCATAATAGGATCATATTGATTTTGGATTTTAGGAGAAGGTAACTCATCTTGTGTGAATACAATTTAAGCTTTGGATTTGTTTGTAGGATCAATCAAAGCCAGCATGTTATTAGGCATCACTATAGGTGGGACATCTAATTTTTTCAAAGCATCTTGTAACATACCATGATAAGAAGGTGAATTTTGAACCAAATCCCAAATAGAAATCTTAGCAGGAATGGCCTTAAGTTGTTCAATGAGATCATACTCCTTGCTAAGATTTGATATGCGAGGTGCTTGTGGAAGAATAGGTTGAGAGGGAGGAAATGAAGTTGGGAAAACTAGAGGAGGACTAGGTTGCCTATTGTTTCTTGTGTTGTAGATATTAGCAGCCACATGATAAATTTCTCCAGTGGTTTTCTTATCATACTCATAAGGGCTCTTAGTAGGATAACCTCCTTGCATAGTAATAATAGGTTTCTTAGGAGTGCAAAAAGAATCATTAACATAATCACCTTGAACTGCTAAGATAGGCTTACATGGGGAATTTTGAGTAGGAAAAGCACATTAAACTATGAAGAGGGGTTTATTAGTTGTTTCATTCACATGTATCAAATTGATTGAAGATGGTTTAGAAATATAAAAGTTGTCCTTAGAAGAAGAATGAACAAGATTGTTGGAAGAATTGTTAATAGTTTCTCCTTGCACAAAAATTCTATCACGGATAAGATCAATTTTAGGAGAGAGACTAAGAGTAGGCATTGATGTTTTAGGAGGAAAATTATTAGTACGAAAGGTCATATCATCATCTATCAACAAAGGATCTACATGGGGAATAAACTCTCTAGGAGAAGGATCAACATTAATCTTCAAAGTCTCACCTTTAAGAGGGAGCGCTTTGAAAGATATGTCAATAATATTACCTTGAACTAGGGTATCCTTATGAGTAGAACCATGTTAACAAGAGGGAGATGCCTTAATTTTATAGGGATAATGATTGAGATTCATGGAAGGTGAGATGCTATCAAGGGAGTTATCAATCATGATTTCATCCTCTTTGGCTAGGGTACTCTCATGGGGGAGAGAATAATAAACACCTTCCTCTAATGGTTCATCCAAAATAGTGAGGTCATTGAAGAAAGTATTAAAAATATCTTGCACAAATATGTCCTTATTGCTATTTCCAATTTTGGGAGAAGGAATAATATTTTTCATTAATTCTTCATCCTTAGGAAGGAGAGCATCAATACATGTGTTTACATAATCCTCTTGCCTCAAAATGTGTTCAATGGGATCTTTAGGGAGAGAGAACTAAGGAAATTGATTATGGTTTCATCTTCTTTCTCTAAGGCATCTTTAGGGATAAGACAAGCTTTAGGAGAAGGGCAAACATTTCTCATTAATGCATCATCTCTAGTGGGAATTTTTTTGAAATCAAAAGAAGAGATGTCATCACTAGGAAAAGTAGGGAAAATACCATCTTCTTGCACAAAGAAAAGTAGGGAAAATACCATATTATTGCACAAAATGATCCTAATGAGGGGAGTACTCTTTAGGAGGGAGATGTACATCTTTCTCCAAAGATTCATGCTTAGGAAGGAGATCTTCAGAATAAGTGCTCATAACCTCTTGTTGTACTAACATGCCCCCATTGATAAAACCAAATTCAGGAGAAGATAAGTCAATGTCCATCAAGACCTTTTCACTTAGAGAGTCATAATGTAGGGAAGGTAAGGTAACATTAAGAAAGGTGTTTATGATATCATCCTCTTCCTCTAATATAGCTAGATGAGAACCGCACATTTTAGGAGAATTGTCAAGATCACTCTTCAAATCTTCATCCTCGAAGCATGGGAGAGTTTTGAAGTCATTGGTAACAACTCTTTTAGGAACTAAAATGTTGTCATAGATAGGGGGAGGTTCTTTAAGAGATGGAAAAGTTGAAACAAGGGAAGCTAGCCCATTATCACAATTAGGAAATGAATGCATCATGACAAAAAAATTCCTCATTCAAATGATAACATATGCAAAATAGAAGGAAATATTAAATTTTAACCAATGCAAGAACTCTAAATTTTGATTTAGAAAAATAAATTTATGAGTGAAATATGTTTCTAAATCAGATCTGAAATTAATGATCCAAATCAAGCTATCCACAAGTTCAATTTTGAATTGAAAAATTAGAGTTTTAAAAAAAATAACCTCTAAATTTTGAAATTTGCAAGGAATTGAAACTTGTAAATGTAAATTTGAATTTGAAATAGAAAAAAAAATTCAGATCTGAGAACATAAATCCAAATTAAAGAAGGTTGGATTCACAAAAATGTGGAGGCACGAAAAGCGAGATCGGGTGACTACGACCTAATCCTACTTTTGCCAACACATTGGGAATATGAAAGAGCCTAGGGAGATAGATCACTTTGGATAATTATTGTGAGAAAGAGAGAGCCAAGGATTACCTCTTAGGTTTTATATTCCTATTGTTGCAAATGATGAGAAAAACTAGGGTTTCGATGATCAACTAGGCTAGGAGATGAAGAATGAAGCATAAATGAACTCAGAATTGAAAAAACCTATAGATATGAAACTAAGATACTAAAAGAATGAAAGGGGGAGGATTATATATGTGTACCATATTTTTCAAATTGACCCAAACTGACTTGGACTAGGGTGCCACGCAACTGTCCTATTTTTACAAACAGTAGGCTGCAACTGAAAGACTGCAAATCTGAGATCCTAAAGCTGCCACCTATCAATTTTCACTGAAAAGAAGGGGGACCATGTTGCCATGACACTATCCTAGGAAATACTAGGGCACCACACCCCTATCCTAGGAAGATTAGGGCAGATCTGAAGATTCTAGGTGGTTCATGTGCGTTTTACTAAGCTAAAAGTGTCTCTGGGTACCTATTTCTGCACCTGCAACTGAAAAGGGAAGGTTTGGGTGGATATATAGGGTTTTTCCTTATTCAAAACCCTGTTTTGGTGATTTCCACCTCCACAAATAGCCAATAATGTACTAAAAATGTATGTGCTAGAACCTTGTGTGTATGCAAGATCCTAAAATGAAAGAAACTAGAGCTACCCTATGCATGAGAGTAAACCCTGAATGTAAATGTGAAAGTAAATAACAATGCTTCAAATAAAATATGTTAAATGATCTAAAGAATAAATGTAAATATGCAAATTTATGTAAAGAATCTCATACAAAGCATGAAAACAACATGAAATCATACCCATCTCCAAGGGTGAGATATTGCCACTAGATCTCCTATTATTCTTCAATGTCTTCAAGGCTCCTAATTCATGATATATTCTTGATGAAATGTTGTTGAATGTTTTTGAATGTTTTTGAAGAATCCACATAGGCTTCTATTTCACTACATTGAAGGCTCCTTATGCTTGCTTTTCTAAAATCTCCTTAGATTAGATAGCTCTTAGTTGCCTTCAAATGAAGAAAGAGAGCTCTTATGTATGAAACCCTAGATCTTAATTTCAAATTAATTTTTCCTTTAGGCCGACCTAGGAAATGAATTTCCCACTAATATTTTGGGGTTAATCATTATAATATCATAGAATTGTGTTCCTAAAATTTTGGGAAAAGTCAAGCACCGTGACGGGAATGCACATGATTCGACCGACTTTTCACCAAATTTTCAGGGCTATTAGATATGATAATATTAGAGCGAAGACCAATGTTACAACTGATATCGAGTTGTTTTGATATGCAAAATCGGGCCTTAAAGGTTGAAATAGGACATAATTAGGGTTTATGATAAAATGATTTATTGGAGGAATAAAATAAAAATTGGCACACTTAGGGTAAAGGGCCCAATTTTATAATGTGTGAAGTGATGAAATATGACTTTAGATTTAACTAGATTAACTACTTAAATTCTCAAAGGGAAATAATAATGCAAGATGCAAACACACTAAGGTGGGTGCTAACCTAAGTGTGGAATTGTACCACCCTAGCGAGGGTGTACAATTTATGACACTACAATACATACATACATACATACATACATACATACATACATATATATATATATGTATGTATGTATGTATATGTATGTATATGTATATATATACATATGCATATATATACATATACATACACACATACATATATACATACACACATACATACATATACATATACATATACATATACATATACATAAACATATATATATATATATATATATATATATATATATATATATATATATATATATATATATATATATATATATATATATATATATATATATATATATATATATTGACACACAGAATACCATTCTGGGTTTGTGGTTCACAATAATAATCTTGTGGATATTCTCATCTTGCATACAAATTTAGTAGTCTAAAGCATTTTTCCAAGTCATACATTGTTGTGTAGCCAAAGCTTTATTATTTTTTGTAACATGCAAATTATCATTTCCTTCTCCAATCAACTTCTTTTATTTTTACTTGGGTAGTTCCTCAAAGTAGGTTGTAGTAATTTCTTATTATGATAGTGTTATAGAGTCTACTCAATGATTATTTTTTCAATTTTTTCTAATGGATCATGTGCATATCACAACAATAATTTAACAATGATCTACGTACATTACATAGGTCAATATTATTTTGTGGGTTATAGAAGAATTTTTTCGTTTTATGATGACTATATAGTTTACTTAAAAATGTATCCACATAAGAGCTCATGCATATTCAAATATAATATTGTGTGAAACACATTGGTGTTGATTGTATACCCACATTCCCTCTATAATTTGATGTACATTAACTAGAGTTTTACAATTCAATTAAATTTGGGATAAAATCAAATGGTAAAAATTTTATAATAACTTTGGTTATAGTTTACTAAATGCACTAACTAGTTTATAAGTGGAAATTTATTGCATGAATTTAGCTCATGACATTTTCATATCCTAATTCTATTTATCATATCACTAAATATTTTATTGTGGTCCCTAAATATCTCATAAATATCTCTGTGGTAGCTCCATAAACTATATAGATGCAACTTGGTCATTTCCATATCATGGATATGAACCTTGAATATTTAAAATTTAAACTTCAAATTTTAAACATGCCAAACTTCTTACTAGGGACTATTAACAAATCTAGCAAGTATTTGTGTTGATTTGTGTGAAGTGTTGTACTTAAAAATATAATTAACTCATTAAAAAATCATCATAGATGACCTAAGAGTTATTGAAGAACATTTTTTTAAGCATTTATAAGAGTATCATTATATTATCATCAAAGTAGTAGAGTAGTTCTTGTTAGTCATCCTAGCTCCATTACATACTTTATTATCATCCTTTATACCTTTTTCAAAGTTGTTTGATAGTTCTAATTAGGGATCTATTTAAGCAAAGTATGACCCTCTCAATTTAACAAACTTCTTAAAACTATTTATAGACAACATCAATCCTTTAAATGTTAAAATATTAGACGATAAAGGCGAGAAAGTTTTAATGGTCTCCTTCTATTGGTTTATTTGTATGGGTATAAATTTAGGTTCATAAACTAGTTTAGTTTTTCATAAGAATAAATCTAAACCAAACTATCAAAATTTGTTGATTCTAATATGGTCATCAAATTGAACCGTACAATTCAAACACCTAAACAAATAAATTTATTAAACCTTCTAACTTATATTTGTTAACATCTAATTCATTTAATTATTATAATTGAAATTATTATTTCCAATCTTAATTTATTTATATATTTCAACAATAATTTTAATTCACTTCAATAAAATATAGAAAATTCATCATTCCTTAAAATTATTAAATCAAGGTGAGTTCTAACAATTAATGTAACTAAATGAAATGTATTAACTAAAAGATTGTAAATCCTAAATTATATTTTATTATTAATTTATGTTAGAATAGATTATCAAGTAATGAAAATATGAAATTAAATATATAGTTCAATTTTATTTTTATAGGAATCTTATCTTTGTAAACGAAATTGAAAACATTTAGAATATTTTAACAAATTAGCTTTTGAAAGTTATAGAGAAGTATAAAATTCTCTATAGTTAGTAATTAAGCCAATCGGCTTTTAGTGGGGGTTTTCCTCGCTGAAGTGTAAGACATTCCAACACTTTGGGATTCTGGTAGTCAACAACTTTTTTTCAGCGGCCGTGACATGTTGGTGGTGAGGGCACGTGGGCAAGTCCATTTTTGCTTAGATTGTGTCGTGTGTATTGCACAAATCTCAAAGATTTAGTGCTCGCCAAAAGAAAGGGAATAGTAACTAACTAACCCTAATTTATTATTTCATTGTTTTTTTCTATGAATTGCATTTTCTCTACAAATTATTGGCTTGTTAGGGTTTACCATGAACTCTTATTTTCTTGCATTTTCCCGTGGATTATTGTTTCTTTGCAAGTTATCAGCTTATTAGGGTTTACCATCATCTGTCATTTTCTTACCGTTAATTCTTGTTTCTCTACAAGGTAGCCTTCTTTTTGTTTCATTACGCTTTCACTTTTCTCCTCTTTTGTTTTACGTTGCTCTTTTTCCTATTCATAGTCTTTCCTTTGTAGGTTGGGAGTGCATTTAGCTTTTAGGGTTTCATGGTAGTTGATATCCAATAGTTTAATAGCCATTCATATGCAGGGTTGTGGCTGATTAGCACTAGGGTTTACCATGATCTGTCATTTTCTTGTTGTCAATTCTTGTTGCTCTGCAAGGTAATCTTCTGTTCTTGTTTTCGTTTCATTATGCTTTCAATTTTCTCTTGTTTTATTTCGCAATGTTAATTTTACCATTCATTATCTTTCCTTTGTAGGTTGGGAGCGCTTTTAGTTTTTAGGGTTTCATGGTGGTTGAGATGCAATTGCTTAATAGCCATTAATGTGCAAGTTTGTGGGTGATTAGGGTTTCGTTATTCACAAATTTCATCATTTTTTGTTTCTCAGCCCTAATTTTTGTGTTAATTCTTTTTTCTATGCAGGTTGGGAGTGATTTGATTTATTAGGGTTTCATCGTGGTTGAGGTGCAATGGTTTAGCACCCATTAAAGTGTAGGCTTCTGGTTGCTCGTAAGTAAATTTTTTTAACTACTTAACCCTAAATAGGTTTCCTCTATAAGTGCTTTTACAATTTTTGTTTTTTTCAACCTAATAGATCGCTTCAGCTTTTTGGGGTTTTCGCTTTGTTTATTAGGGTTCTAGAGTGGTTGACATCCAATATTTTAACACCCATTAATGTGTTGGGTTAGGATTTCATAGTGGTTGAGCTACAACATTCTAAGTGTTGGTTTGTGAAACTCAATGCGAGACAAAGTGGAGCTAGCAAGAAAAATTCCCATGTAAGTTTTTAAACCTGTATGTTGTGAAAGTAAATTGTAAGTATATATTTTAAATTTTTTAATTTTCTCAATCACCTTTTGTCTATCAAAATATGTCAGTGGGGCCTAAAAACAATGAGTCAATATTTCATTTCACATTTTATTTGTATCAAATGAGAATTGTGTGGTATATTTTTCTTATGCAATTTGATATTTGTTTAAAAGGCTTTAGATCTTAAAATAGAAATTGAAGAAGAAGATTAGCAATTTAGATCATACAGAGTAAAGTATTTGTAATCTAGAAAGTATAATTGCTTGCTTGAGAACCTCCATTAGAATTCTAGGCCTGAGTCTATGGTCGTTATAGTGCATAGAACATTTTGAATTGACAATTGCAATGGTGTAGTGCCAAGCCTATTTGCTTTCTTTAGACAGCAGTAACTTCAATCTATAAGTAACATTGTTGATTGCTAGCCTATAGAATTGTAGGGGTAGCCAGAAAACTCTAAGAATTTGTTGAATAACTAGAATCAATAATGAATAATTTTTTTGAGCCCATAGAGACATTGTAGGGAGCAAGCTTTATTATGTCCCCCTACTATTTGAAATTCACATGTATCTCTATGTGTATGTGTGTCGGTATAGATACACATACAGACACATACATAGATTTCTATATATATAGAAAGTCACCCAACTTTGTCAAAATTAGATACATACATATATATATATATATATATATATATATGCATATATAAATGTATATTTATATATGTATATATGTAACTTATAATGAACATATATAAATATATAATATATTAACTGCTTAGAGATAGGTCATGTGATTGAGAAGGTGGCATGTGATTTTCATGGTATGTATTAAACCATTGATTAAGTTGTATACATAATTCAAAATAGGACATGTGATTGAGAAGGTGGCATGTGACTTTCATGGTATGCCTTAAACCATTGATTATGTTGTATACATAATTCAAAATAAGGTATCTCTTATTATTAAAAGGGCAACTTGAAATGGACAACTATTATGAAAAAATTATTTGACAGCTTAGGCCGACCATCAAATTTAAGCCCATCTACAATATGAAATAGTAGAAGGTGCAAAAATTTCCTATCAAAAATATTTTGCAGAATAATGTACATGTACTTTGAGCTTTGTGCAATACACTCCAAACTCCTATTGGATCTCTACTTTATTTCAATAGCTGGAAGATTTTGGGAAAGATACTATTATTTTCTACTATTATTTTCCCCTCTTGTAGTACTAAGTTGGATGGTTATGGTCATCTATCATTTTCTTACCATGAATTCTTGTTCCTCTACAAGGTAACCTTCTTTTCATTTCATTACGTTTTCACTTTTCTCCTCTTTTGTTTCGCACTACTAATTTTCTTGTTCATTGTCTTTCCTTTGCAGGTTGGGAGTGCTTTTATCTTTTTGGGTTCCATGGTGGTTGATGTCGAATAGTTTAATAGCCATTGATCCATAGGGCTGTGACTGATTAGCGCTACAGTTTACCATGATCTATCATTTTCTTGCCGTCAATTCTTATAGCTTTGCAAGGTAATATATTCTTGTTTTCGTTTCATTACACTTTTAATTTTCTCTTGTTTTATTTTGCAATGCTAATTTTCTTGTTCATTATCTCTCCTCTACAGGTTGGGAGTGCTTTTATCTTTTAGGGTTCCATGCTGGTTGAGATACAATTACTTAATAGCCATTAATGTGCAGGTTTGTGGGTGATTAGGGTTTTGTTCTTCTCAAATTTCCTCATTTTATGTTTCTCGGTTGTAATTTTCATGTTAATTTTTTTTTCCTCTATAGGTTGGGAGTGATTTGATTTATTAGGGTTTTGTTGTGGTTGAGGTGTAATAGTTTAGCACTTGTTAATGTGCAAGCTTCCAGTTGCTTGCAGGTAAATATTTTTAACTACTTAACAGTAAATAGGTTTCCTTTGTAAGTGCTTTCACAATTTTTGTTTTTTTCAACCTAACAGGTCGCTTCAGCTTTTTGGGGTTTTTGCTTTGTTTATTAGGGTTTTAGAGTGGTTGACATCCAATATTTTAACACCCATTAATGTGCAGGTTTAGGATTTCATGGTGGTTGAGCTACATAATTCTAAGTGCCAGTTTGTGAAACTCAATGCGAGACAAAGTGGAACTAGCAAGAAAAATTCCCAGGTAAGTTCTTAAACTTGTATGTTGTGAAAGTAAATTGTAAGTATATATTTTAAATTTTTAGTTAATTTGTTCAATCACCTTTTGTCTATCAAAATATGTCAGTCAGGCCTAAAAAATAGTAAGTCAATATTTCATTTTACATTTTATTTGTATCAAATGAGAATTGCATGGTATATTTTGTCTTCTATAATTTGCTATTTGTTTAAAAGGGTTTAGATCTTAGAATAGAAATTGAATAAGCATATTAGTAATTCAGGTCATACAGAGTAAAATATTTCTAATCTAGCAAGTATAATTGCTTTCTTAGAACCTCCATTAGAATTCTAGGGCCAAGTCTATGGCGGTTATAGTGTGTGGAGCATTTTGAATTGACAATTGCAATGGTGTAGTGCCCAAAATATTTGCTTTCTTTAGACAACAGTAACTTCAATCTATAAGTAACATTGTTGACTGCTAGCCTATAGAATGGTAGGGGTAGCCAGAAAAATCTAAGAATTTGTTGAATAACTAGAATCAATAATGAATAATTTGTTGAGCCCATAGAGCCATTGTAGGGAGAAAGCTTTATTACTTCCCCCTACTATTTAAAATTTGCATGTATCTCTTTGTGTATGTGTGTCAGTACAGATACACATACAAACATGGTATCCCTTATTTTTAAAAGGGCAACTTGAAATGGACAACCGTTATGAAAATATTATTTGATAGCGAAGGTCGACCATCAAATTTAAGCCCATCCACAAAATGAATTAGTAGAAGGTGCAGAAATTTCCTATCAAAAACATTTTGCAGAATAATGTAATGTACTCTGAGCTTTATGCAAAACATCCAAACTCCTCCTATTGGATCTCTACTTTATTTCAATAGCTAGTAGATTTTGGGGAAGATACTATTATTTTCTACTATTATTTTCCTCTCTTGCAATATTGAGTTGGATGGTTAATGAAATTTTTTTGTTAAACATTCATCTATACATCTACCCTATTGCCAACTTGGGGATTAACAACTGCTACTTTCTAAATTTCAAATTAAAAACTTAAACAAGTATTATACTCCATCTAAAGAAAAATAAAATAATGATTATTATTTATATCTGAAGGGAAAAAAAAACTTTAAAATTATGTCTTACTATTACTACATCATTTTTCTGTCAAATGTAATAACACTTTGCACTATCTAAAGGAAAACTCTAGAACAAAAACTCTTAATAGTCAACTAGACATCTATCATATTGATCGTTGTTCATTAAGTCGATAGGCTTTTAGTGGGGGATTTTGCCTGCCAAAGTGTAAGACATTCTGATGCTTTGGGTTTTCGGCAATTGCCAGCTTTTTCTCGGTAGTCATGATGTGTTGGGGGTGAGGGCACATGGGCAAGTCCATTTTTTCTTAGATTGTGCCATGTGTATTACACGAGTCTCAAAGATTTAGTGATCGCCAAAAGAAAGGGAATAGTAACTGGCTAACCCTAATTTTTTACTCCATTGTGTTTTTTCTGTGAAATGCTTTTTCTCTGCAACGTTTCAATTGTTTGGGGGTTTGCATTTGGTGACTGATGGGTGATGAAAACTAGTTAATCTTATTGTGCAATATTCTTGTGTTTTTTTTTTGGTCTATTTATTCAGTAAGTTTTCAATTGATTGAGGTTTACAAAGAGTAAGTGATTGCTAATAAAAACTGGTTAACACTAATCTATCATTTTCTTCTATTTTTTTTTTAGCACCTCATTTACCCATGAATTGTTTTCATTTTCTCAATTCTCAGTTCATTATGGTTTAAGTGAAAAAATGATTAACCTTAAACTACCATTTTCTGCATTTGGTGAATGCATTACAACTTTTGTAGGTGACTTTTTTAAACTCTTTAATCATAATTTGCAATTTTCTTCTCTTTTGCTTGTTGGTCCCTTTATGTGTATTCCTTTTAGTATTAGTAAGTTTGTAACATACCATAGTAATTTCCTTGTTAACCAAATAGTCTATTCTTGCAATGAATATAAAAAAAATTTAGTATGTAGCCATTATAAAACAAAGACATTGTTCTCATTATGTGATAACTTGTACATTTAATTTCTTAGCAATTATTGATAATTATTCAGTTTATATTTATTATGGTTACCTTTCCTATTTGTTATCTTTAACTTTCAGTGAAGTAAATTTGTTGATTGCAAAACGCACTTTGTTGAGGTGCATCATTTAGGTCACCTACAATAGGTTGTCTAGAGATCATCAATGTACAATATTTTGACTGCCTAGATGTCATTTCCTTCTGTTATATTAACCGAGTTTGTAATTTACTAAATGTAAGGATCATCTCTAATTTCACTTTTCTTGTAATGTAAAGGAAATGTATAATTTATTAAATGAAATTCATTTCTTTAATTTTCTTCTCTTTTGCTTTTGGTCCTCATTTTCATCTAGATTCTTCCTATCCTACAAGTTTTTGATTGTTTATGTTTTAGTTTAATGATTCTTGTGAGTAGTGAATTAATTATTTTTTGCATTTTTTAACAATGTTTTGTTTTTCTTTTGCACTAGCTAGCTTCTCCTATATTAACTTTTTTAACAATTTATTTTTATTCGTTGGTTCTTATAGAATAAAGCCACATTAATTCAATTAAAAAATTTCAATGAATAGAGCGATGAAAGAAAGAGAGGACATTAACAGTGTCATGAGGAAGCTATTGGAAGAGTGCAACAAGATAAAGGAGAACCTCAGAAATCTGATTCATCAGCTTGAATGTAATATGACCAAGCAATGTAGAAACCCTCCTCCTATCCCTGCCACTCATGTTTCCACCATTCCTAGTATGGAGTTATGCCCTCTTCCTATACCAACTCTTGAATAGTTAATAGATCCACTAGGTATTTTTGAGCTAGGAGAGAAGATGCTTAAGTGGAATGATAATCAACTTGGATGGGTTGCATGGGTAGATATTACCTATATTTAATTTGTCACTCTTTCATTGGTTTACTTCTTATTTTGATTATATTTTGAGATTAAAAGTAATCTTTGTGGTCTTCATACTTGATTGTTACATGTGTCAATCATAAATTGGTATTATTATTTTTCGTATTGGTGTGCCAATTACAAGTAATATAATAAAAATATCCATGCACCAAAATGTTGATTCAGTTTTGCTTTTGTTTATGCTAATTTTTTAGTTTCCTTATGTTCCATTCTGATGAACACCTAAATGCATTCATATGTGTATTAAAATTTACAATGGCCCTTTACATTGCAAACATTATAAATTGTGTTAAAATTACAGTAGGATAACATTTATAGTCAGTCAAAATATATTGGTATGAAACCTCAGATGCAATCAACAAAGTTATTTAATGTATTTCAGAATCTATATATCTGATTGACAAAAAAAAATTAAAAAAATAACAGACTACAAATTGTGCATTATTTTTGGTGTACAACTTTCTGATTCACTAGGGTTTAGCTAGGTACTTATCCTTGTCATAGAATTTCTCAATCCATTATGATGTTCAATGACTTCTAATAAGGATATTTCAAACATCATAATAGGATCAAAATCAACTTTATTCTGCAAGGCAATATACCAGTTTAGATGAAAGCACTCCTTTCTTCAAACTAAAATTGAAACCGTTTGTACACTAAAATTCGGGTAAATTATCCTTCTCTTGAAATGTACATCTATCTTCTGCGCAAATGGAACTGCCTTCTTTTCTATAATTTTATTCAAAGGCGCAAAATTATTTCCATTTGACTAAGTTATTCATTTATGAACACATCTTTACCTATTAATAGCTTTATTTCAGAACAATTTGTACAATATTACATTCTTACAATAGGGTAAGTGCATAAAGATGGTGGTAAAAAAGGGGGGTATAAGTGGACACTTTTTTTTAAAAATCAGGTGAACTTGAACATGGAGGAAAAAATTTAAAGTCATCCAATCAAGATATGAAGATAATCAAAGAACAAATATTGTACTACTCTGAATCTAGTTTCCAAACTCCTAAACTTTTTCAAAATTGGATAAGATTAAGGGGGTCAAATCCTTCGCGCACGACAAACAGACCCTGACTTTTTCTAAAAAACATAACATAGTGTCTAACGTGCACATCAAAAAAGTCATAGTTAGATTTAGTATTTTGACAAATCTTTTGGCTAAAAGATAGCTAAGAGTGAGCACTAGAAGATGTGTATTTGTTTGTAATTTTTTATTGACTATTTTGTTTTTAATGATTTTCCAATCGAGCACATCTTGAAAAATTAGGCACATGTTCGTGCACGAAGCATAAGTTGCACTAAACCAATAGAAAATACAATTTTTTTTTTAAATTGTAAATAATCAAGTGCACTACAATAATATATAATTATTTTTAAATTTGGATAAGTATATCAAAAGTTATTAAAAAAATGGTGCAGCTATGTCTGTGAGAACTATGGAGACACTAGTAAAAGAAATTTAATAATAATATGTTATTGTTGTTCAAATTTTTTAAAAATTATATAGTTAGAAAGCTTAGAAGATGGGTGAAAATATGGTGTCAATTTTAGAAATACCCACTTAATGAAGTGTAAACCTGATGATGACAAAGTTGAGAAACCAAGTTGATAAAATAAAACACGTAAAAAAGGAGGGAAATGGAGGGAAATCAAACTTCCAAACCATAGCTTTGTCATCTAGGCCCATTTCCAAGCCTAAATAGTCAAAATTATGTATGGGGTACTTATGGTATAAAAAGCGTGTACGGGGTACTTATGGTGTAAGAAGCGCGTATGCACCATGTTTACTATAAACAGTGCTTACGCGCTCCGTTTGTTTAAATTTTGGGTGTGTGTATAAAATGCTATTGTATATATAATATGTGTATATACATATAATATATAATTTTTATATATAATATATAATATTTATATATATATATTTATATAATAATATATAATATATTAAGTATATATACACACATATAAATGTATTCTCTCTCTCTCTCTCTCTCTCTCTTTCTCTCTCTCTCTCTCTCTCTCTCTCTCTCTCTCTCTCTCTCTCTCTCTCTCCCTTCTCCCTTCCTCCATACCCCACCCCTCTCTCTCTTCTTCTCTCCCTCCCTCCCTCCATACCCCACTGCAATTGTGTCTGCACTTCTATAGAAGTAAGTGAATTTATTTCTTCTCTACAACTTCCTCTGAATTTATTGAATAGGAGGCATAAGGGTATGAAATTGAACCACTGGTGCATTACCATGACAAACAAGGAAACCTACAATAATATTCTTCTTGAATGTGTGTTTAATGAGCAGAGCAAATGTGGAAAATAGTGTCAACAAAGAAAAATGTTGAGTCAGACTACCTGCAATATGTTTTTCAGAAGGAAACAACCGATAGGAAGAGAAAGAGGGAGAGTAACATAGATGATGTCATAGAGAATGATAGTGGTGGGTATGTGAGATTTCCCATGCTGTCACATAATGCCTATCACCTAAAGAAATTAAAGTTTGTTGTATGCATGGTAGTGGTAGTACATGATGATCATCACTTGTCAAAAGGATTGGAAGGGTACATACCCATGAAATAAATCAAGTGTATAATTCCTATAGTCACAATCAAGATCAATCCTATAACCTTGCAAATTTAATAGCATCATATGTTTTAATAAGGTAGTACTCTTAGGGTTAGGTCAAGCTCTTACACTTTCTTTCTAGTGAAGCCTTGTTGTTTGTTCGCTTGGAGTCTATCTTATGCTGACAATGGTCTAACTTAGCTATATCAAAACTAAACTACCTATGTTCTATTGTATGATGTTCTATTCATAACTTTAAATAATATATCATTTTATTAGCCCACCATATGACCCCTTAGGTGTCATTAAAGGTCATATTGTTTCCTAAGAGGTCATATGGTGTCTTATGACCCCTTAGGACACCATATGACCCCTTAAGATACCATACGACCCATAATGACACTATATGGTGTCCTAAGGGGTCATAAGATGTCCTATGACCCTTCAGGACACCATAGGACCCATAACAACACCATATGGTGTCCTAAAGGGTCATATGGTGTCCTATGACCCCTTAGGACACTATTTGGTGTCGTTATAGGTCCTATGGTGTGATAAGGGATCATATAGTGTCCTATGACCCCTTAGGACACCATATGACCCCTTAGATGTTGTTAGGGGGCATATTGTGTTCTAAGGGTCATATGGTGTCCTATGACCCCTTACAACACCATATGGTGTCATTATGTGTCTTATGGTATCCTACGACCCCTAGGACACCTTATGACCCCTTAGGACACCATATGGTGTTGTTAGGGGTCATATGGTGTCCTAAGGGGTCATATGGTCTCCACCAACCCCTTAGGACACCATTTGACCCCTTAGGACTCCATACGGTGTCGTTATGGGTTGTATAGTGTCCTAAAAGGTCATATAGCATTCTATGACCCCTTAGGAATCACTTGGTGCCATTATGGGTCGTATGGTGTGCTAAGGGGTCATGTATGGTGTCCTATGACCCCTTAGGAATCCATATGACCTCTTATGTGTCATTATGGGTCATTTAGTGTCCTAAGGAGTCATATGGTGTCCTAAGACCCCTTAGGACACATGCATGGATCCCTAGGATACCATATGACCCTAGAGAGGGAGAGAGGGGGAGAAGAGGGATGGAATGGGAGAGAGATACACCTAAGAGATGAGGAGAGTGAGATAAATAGATACAGACTAAGAGGGAGAGACAAGAGATAAATGAGAGAAAGAGAGATGGAGAGAGAGAGAGGGGGGGAGATAGAGATAGAGAAAGGGAAAGGGAGGGGGAGAGAGATGGAGAAAGAGAGGGAAATAGAGGGAGAGATAGAAAGTGACATAGAGAAGGGGACTCATAAAGAGAGAGAGAGAGAGAGAGAGAGAGAGAGAGAGAGAGAGAGAGAGAGAGAGAGAGAGAGAGAGAGAGAGAGGAGAGAAGGGGGGAGGGAGAGATAAGGAGTGGGGAGGGAGGGAAGGAGGGAGAGAAGAAGGGGTATGGTGGAAGAGAGAAAGGGAGAGAATCAAGTCTCTATTTTTCACATAAGTCTCTCTCTCTCTCTCTCATTCTTTATCTTTGGAGTCTCTTCCTCTCATCTTTTATCTCTGAAGTCTCTTCCTCTCAACCTCTATCTCTCTATCTCACTCTTCTCTTCTCTCAAGTGTATCTCTCTCTTATTCTCTCCCTCTCTCCTCCCCCCCCTCTGTCCCTTTCTTGTTACCTCTCTTTCTCCCTCTCTCCCTCTCTTCACACCTCTCTCTCTCTAGCCTCTTATACTCTCATTCCATCCCTTCCTAGATAGAGAGATAGAGAGATAGAGGATGAGAGGAAGAGATAAAGAGATAAAGAGATAGAGGATGACAGGAAGAGACTTTAGAGATAAAGAATGAGAGAGAGAGAGAGAGACTTAAGTGAAAAATAGAGAGTTGATTCTATCTGCCTCCATACTCTCTCTCTCTCCTCTCCCCTCTCCCCCCCTCTCTCTCCCTCTCTCTCTCTCCCTTCCTCAATACCCCTTCTTCTCTCCCTCCCTCTCCCCTCCTCTCTCCCTCTCCCCTACTCTCCCCCCTCTCCCTCTCTCTCTCTCCCCCTCTATCTCTCTCTCTCTCTCCATCTCTCTCTCTCCCTCTCTCTCTCTCTTCCTCCCTTTTCCTTCACATTTTCTCTATTATAAATAGCATGTACAGGGTACTAAACCTATTAGTTCACTACCCTGCCATAATATTTTTAAGGCGTAGGAGCACGCATGTGATACTTATTACTTGTAAACGCATATGGGGTACTGAGCCTATTAGTTCATTGTCCTTCCATAACATTTTTAAGGTGTAGGAGCACATACTCCCTACTTATTAGTAGAAAGTGGAAAAAAAAAAATCCTTGCGCTTGCCAACATTTTATGGACTAACAGCGCGCACACGGTTATTAATATAGCACATACAGGGGTATTTAGACATAGTTTTATTTTCCCAAGAGCCTCAACAGCCTCAAAAGAATTTTTTGAGGTCTTTGAAGGCCCCACTTCAATTGTGTCTGCACTTCTATCATTATTTAATACATATAAGTAAGTGAATTTTTTGTTTTTGCATGATTTCAAATGATTGAATTGTTGTTCTTATTATTTTTGTCAATATTATTGTGATTATTTAATAGTTTTGATCCAAAAAAAAAATGATAAGATGCATATTTATGGTTATTTGTTTATTTATTAACTTTTGTTTACATATATATGTAATATGATTCTATTTAGGATAACCGATATCAACCATGGGAAAGAACAAGCGAGGAACGATGGAACAACGAAAGGCTGAAAAGGAAAGAGAAAGGCAACATATGAAGAAATTACATGAGATAAGAACAATGAGGGAAGAAGGTATATCATCCTCAACATCTCAATTCCATTTACCAAATGAACATAATGCACCTAATGCAATTGAAGAAGATATCACATTCAATAATCAATTAAATGATTAACATACACCTTCTCTATTTGATGAATTGAATGTACATAATGCACCAATGTTAATACCTCCTAGAATCATTTGTAGGAAACCAAAGTATCTAATTGACAGTGATGAGAATATATTGAAGCCAACGCCCGATAAAATGAATGAACGAAATTGTAGGAGAATGGTTAAAATAATATGGTAAAACTATTTCTCAAACTTAAATCAAACCACAAGATGTCAATTAATTATTCAAATGATTAAAAATTTGAATTTTAGAGAGACAAAAAAAAATTTAGGCCTAAGATCATATGAAAGTAATAGTGAAAGAAATATTGTGAGAAATCTATTTGATGCATATCAAGCTATTGGTTCAAAATAATGTACTAAATATTCTAATGCTACTCGACGTGTCATTACATCAACCATAATGAGCAAGGAAATAAAAAGAGATCATTATATAAGAAAAACAATTAAGCCATTAAACATTAGTAGAACAACATGAAGTAAAGAAATAAAGAGGTGAGAAAAAAAAGAGGAACCTAACAATAATTCTCTTTGGGCATTCTTTGGTAGACTACCATGCAAAGACAAGGTTGTTGTTGATGTACTAAAAACATTAATTGAAAATTTTTGGCATGACAACGCAAGAGTTTCTCCCAACCAAAGAGATGTTGTTAGAAGGAGAATTGGGTGTACAAATAGTGAGCCACATGCCGAACACTATTTGGATATGACTCAAACTAAATTTTATGAAAGATTCCTTCAAAAGTTTCCTCAAATAAGAATTTCTCAAAGATTCTTTGAAATGGCAAAACCTTTTTATATTAAGATTAATCATGTATGCACCACATGTTGTTGTAGGATGCATATTGAATTTTCCATGCACTACGATATTTTTCATCATATTTGTTCTACTTTTCACACTAACAATGTTTTGCAGGAATGCAATATACAAGCACCTCCTGTAGTACGCCTCCTTGATCAACCTCTTTTGTATGTTTTGTGTTACTTCAGTGACTATTCTGTGGAACATTATTGTATTTTGATTCGGATATTATCCAATGTTATTTCATGCTTTATCTAGAGTTATGGTGTATGATTTTATGTAGTATTTCAATGCTTATGAATAATGTTATTTTTTTATGGATCATTATCATGGACTAACACTTTTCCCTTATATTGTGATGCGTTATTTATACGTTGCGTGTTTGTGAGTGTATTGGGATGCGAGGGGATGATTTTCCTTCACTCACTCTGGTGAGACCGGGAACATCACGATTCTCCTGCATCGGTGTGTTTACCGTGTCTGTATATATATTGGTCTATATGCACATGTGGTTCTTTGGTGCAGGACATTGTAGGTACTAGTACTAGGTAGGTATGGGGTATTGACTCCACCTAGTTTCACAAGTCTGAGCATGCCTTATTTATATATCTGATGGGAGTGAAGGAGATAGTTGTTGTACCCTAGCTTGACCACAGTTACACTCATGTCAATGTTGTCAGTCGATTGTGTTTCCCCGTCTGGTTGTTATGTGTGTCATTGTGCCTTGGTATGGTCATGTGAGAGTCTTCATTTGACCTTTCTTGGTTTTGAGTGTTTCCATTTATTTAAATAGTTATTTAATTTAAATGGATGATGCTATCTTGTGTTGGCGTAATCATTTAATTAATATGCTCTGTGATTATTGATTTATTTAAATTAATGATTACTAGATTCAATGGTTAAATGGTTTAATTTATTGTGTAAAGTTGCATTGATATTTTTGTGAAATAAATTAATTGACTAGCCATTTAAAAAGGTTAAGTTCTTATGTTGAAGAAAGTATTTATGGAAAAATAAATAAATAAAAGCTTTCCTTTGTATTTTTCCATTTTGGTCTTTTTAATTTAATCTTTGGTAAGAATTATTACTCTGGGAAAGAAATAAATTAATTGCTTTTAGTTTTAAAATATTTAAATTTGATTGGATGAAAACTTTAACCTAGAATCTTGGGTTAAAAGATATTTTTGGGCATCCATTCTGGGCATTCATGGTAGGAGAAGAAGAGAATTTTTGGAGAGAAAATTCTAGAAAAACTTCCTAGAGGAGCTGGAAATTCGACCTGGCTGCAAGATTGGATTTTCCTCATCTCTTTGCTTGCTATTATTTCAAGGTTGGAGGTTCACTTCTCATTTTTATTTTGTTTTGAAATTTTCAGTTTGCTTCCTAGGTATGGAAATTTATGTAATCTACCTATAGATTCTTTTGGAATAATTGGGATAGAAGAAATAGTGTTTATTATTGTTGGTTTTGTGAAATCTATATCACATGTTTGCTTTTAGGAAGGAAATGGTTCATTTCTCTATCTGCTGTGTGTTTGATCTTGAAAATCAATTTCTTGATTTACCTCTTCTTTTGAAAGAAAGAATTTTAGATTGGGTTTGTTGGGTGCATCCTTGTTTCCTTTCTGTCATGAATTGGCTAGCCATTCTTTCTAGTGTGTTTATTTCACCATCTACCTTGCTGGTAAACTTCTCCTTGAAATTTTGGAAATTGGCACTATATGTGTGTGCCCATGAAATAAATCTGGGAAATGGAATATTCCTTGTGGTTATTGATTTTTGTGTCTTCTTGGTTTTAGAATGGTTGGAGGCATGTTTCTTGTGCCTCTCTTGTGGACTTTACCACTCCCTTGATGAGCTCACCTCATCATGTGGGTCAGTGGTGTTTGCTACCCGCAGGTAGCAGAACTGCCAGTCGGTAGTATTGCTACCAGTTTGTAGTGGGCACTATCGGTCAGTAGTACCGCTACTAGTTGGTAGTGGGCACTACCAGTCAACAACACCACTACCGGTTGGTAGCAGTAGTGCTACCGGTTGGTTGAGGTAGCCATCGGTCGGTATGGCTATTACTAGTGGTAGTGGCACTATCGGTAAGTGGTGTCTATTGCCCCTAACAACAACACAACCATGGGTTGGTTCGACCCCCGCTTAGTTTTGAGGCCTCACCAGTCTCCAAAACTAGTTTGTGCCAAGAACTTAAATTTTATAAATGAAATTTTTTAAGTGGTATTGTGTGATGTAATGTGATTTTTATTATGTGGTTAATAAATTTATCAATGAAAATCAAGGCATGAATTAGAGATTCAAATTAGTAAGTTTTGGATATATTCTGAAAATGATTTAAATGCCTATTTGGAGTTCATGTTTTATTCAGTGGAATGTATAATGTGGATTTCATTCCTGATGAAATATTGATTTGGAAATTGATTAGATATGATTGTTGGAAAGGATTGTTTTATTTAATTTTCAATCAATGATGTTGCAAGTGCTTGTGATGCTGATATTCTCAAAGACTATCTGATTGCGGACTTGATGTATTTAGCTATCCTTCCAAATGTTTATTGTGATATTTTGGTCTCTGGTTCAGTCATCCTGTGGTGGTGTAATTGGTACCTTGGACCAAGTGATATATGTTGGCTCCCTTGTCTTAACCATGTAGTGTCTTTGCCTTATGGTTAGCTAAGACTCAGTATGTCCTTGTTTGACCACTTCTTTCTAATGGTGGTGTTATGGCTGTCTGCATCGCCATAGGGTCCTCATGGAGTGACCATGCTTGTGTAGTATCCTTTGAGAGAGTGGCATTTGCTTGGGGGTCACACCCAAAGTGGTAGGTATTACGACCCAATGAAAGTCACATAATAACTGGTAATCTAATGAATTGATTAGGTGGGTAGTATCATAACATTAATAAAGATAATTGTACCTCGTGTATAGGTGAGTGCTAGTATAGGGCTCATAATGTTGTGAGAAGGCCTAGAATGGAAAACCAACCACCTTGTCTTCATGAAAGGCTAGTAGGGTCCGCATGAGACTTAGTTGGAACCGAATGGTCAGGAGAGACTACCAGGATAGTGAGCCAGGACCTATGGAGGTTGTACCAGGGTATCCATCTTAAGCTATGCGATCACACTCTCTCATTTGGTTCACTTGTGTTTTGTGATGCCAGTTCACTTGTGTTTGTGATGTTGAGTCACCTGGATTCTTGTGGAGTCTTTTTTGCTCTCATGGAGTCATATTGTTTTGTCGACCATGTCATGCTTATGCTTGTTTGAGGGTCCTCAGCTATCTCCTAGCATGGTGGGGTGATTCCATTTGGGAATTGCATGGTCAGGTGGTAGTGCCACTTCCCATTGGATGTTAGGATTTGTGCCTTCATGCGAGGATTGGCTTCGCAAGTGTTCCTATGGTTCATGACTCATGCTTCATCTCATGTTTTGAAGATTATTGGTATTTGTAGAGCTATGTGGTCATTGTATCATTGTAATATTGATCTTATGTAACCTTGTAATTGGATGAGATCTATTCTTATGTATATTGTGAAGCTATGTATTGGAAGAGAAATGTAATCCTATGTTTGGATGTTTTTATTAGTTTCCTTGATAATGTTAGTAAATGCTTATTGAAGTGGAAATTATGTTGTATCCTTTCAATCTTGCTATGATGAATATGTATTTGCTTATGGCTTCTTGTGATCATTGAGTAAATGATGCATACGTGGATTTATGATTTTGTGGAATTTATTCTTGAAGTTAATTCTTTATTGGTAACCCTTAAGGAATTCTGGTGTAAGTCTTTCACTTGTGTTATTGTGCATGTTGTGTAAATGCACTTTTGATGTTTATACTGAAAAAAAAAAAATTGTTTCGCCCTTGTTGTGGGTTTTTCTTTGGGGTTTCTGGCGGGGCATTACATTTGGTATCAGAGCCCATGTTTCAACACTGGGTACTTTGGGTTTGTAGTGAGCCCATTTGCCTTGACCTTTTTTGGTAGGTCTTGTGGTGTGACTTCCTTGTGTCCTTCTTTGCCTTTGATCTGAATCTTTTTCTCTTGTGTAGTGTTAGGTCATGGCTAGGAAAGCCAAGGGAGGTGTTTGCATTGGTGGCCGCACCAGAGGTAGAGGAGGAGGAAGGGGTCAAGGTTCTGATCACCATAGTCCTTTGGTACCACCCACTCGTGAAAGTTTAGATAGAGATCAGTCAGTTCATCTGGATGAGCCACCTTTAGCAGAGCAGGTTCTCAAAAGGGAGGAGATGTGTCAAATATTTCATGAGGTGCTAGCTAGACTAAGCCCCAGACTTGAGGTGGATCAACCCATCCATGCCTGTGTAGAGGAATGGCTTCAGGGGATTCCAGAGAGAGAGGGAGAGATCTCCTAGAAGGAGGGAGGTTCCAGTGGACCTAGATCTAGCTATCTTAGGACACATGAGGGACTTGATGAGGTCCAATCCTCCCTTCTTTGATGGAAAAGGTACCGGTCTCAAGGTAGAGACCTAGCTTATCAGTTTGGACTGGTGTTTTTCTATGTATCCTTATAGTAGCAACACCAAGGAAAGATGTGCGATCATGCATCTCAAGAGCTTCACATCTATCTGGTGGAGGATAGAGGAGGAGAGGATCGGTGTAAGCAATAACACCACATCTTGGGAGATATTTTTGGAGAGGTTCAGGGCATGATTCCTCTCACCCCAGCGAAGGCAGTCGCGAGCAGATGAGTTCTATGCTCTACACTTGTTTGGGTTGTTAGTGGATCAGTTTGAGCATAAGTTCTATGAGCTCAAATAGTATGCCATGATTGGCAATGATGAGGCTATGCTTGTGCAACACTTCTTGAGTGATCTTAATGACCACATCAATGGAGGAGTGAGGGCTTTTGAGCCTACTTCAATAGAGGTAGCCATGGCGAAAGCCAGGTTAGTGGAGCAGAACCTTAGCCATGCTCATGGCGGCTAGTCTGGAGTTTAGATTGGGAGTGATCCTTTCAGTGGGTCTAGAGGTAGAGGGGATCAGTCCCATACTGCTGCATCTTTTATGGGTCCCTAGGCAACCACCAAGGGTGGACAACATCAACAGCAATAGCCACCAAGACCGAAGCAGTCTCAGGGCTAGCAGGGTGGCATCCCTCAATCTCAAAAGAGTAGGAGATGGCCAAGGGGTAGGTAGACCTTTCCAGGGGAGTCTTCTCAGGGAGTTTCTCAGGCCCCTAGTGGGGAGAGATTTCAACAGTCTAGTGGACCATCTAGAAGTAGAGGACCTGGCAGTGGAGCTTTCTTCACTTGTGGTCAGTTTTTCCACAAGGCCGCTCAGTGTCCTAGATGTTCGCATTAGTCAATTAGTCAAAGGCCAGCTACATCAGAGCTGATAGTGGGGGATGCAGGTAGATCCCATAGAGTTTTTGCAATGGTGGATGATTGCTAGGCTGAGCATCAGAGTGCTGTGATTGAGACCACAGGTGTGTTGTGTGGTACCCCTATCTCTATACTTTTTGATTTCGGTGCTTTAGATTCATTTATTTCTTCATCCATTATGGAGCAGTGCGGGCTCATCTCTACTAAGCAGGTAGATAGGTGGCAAGTAGAGTTGGCTACCAGTGTGCGAGTGTTTGTAGATGCCTTCATTCCCAGTTGTGAGTTGGACCTAGGACCCTTTGTCACTTCAATGGACCTTCAAGTCATTCCTTTGGGGTCCTATGGAGTTGTATTGGGGCTGGATTGGTTCTCATAGTGCTCATGTAGACTATCATTAGAAGATAGTAGAGTGTGTAGATGACCATGGAAGGAGAGTGGGGATCATTGGAGTTCAACGATCGATATCCTTACATATGATTTCCGCTATGCAACTTAGGCGGTGCATGTGTCAAGGGTGTCAGCTTTTTGTAGTTTCTCTTGAGGATGTGGATAAGGGAGAGAGTCGAGAAATTTCTCTTGATGGTCACCCTATTCTTTGAGAGTATGCGGATGTGTTTCCTTTGGATAATCTTGGTATGCCTTCAAAATGAGAGATAGATTTTTGCATTGACTTGGGTCCTAGTGTAGAACCTATTTCAAGAGCACCATATCGGATGACTACTTAGGAGTTGAATGAGTTGAAGTTGCAAGTTGAGGAGTTGTTGGCCAAGGGATTCATTCATCCTAGTGTTTCTCCTTGGTGTGCACCAGTTATCTTCATCAAGAAGAAGGATGGTTTTCTTCAATTATGCATTGATTATTGACAGTTGAATAAGGTAACCATCCAAAACCGATATACATTTATTTGGATTGATGACCTCTTTGATTAGGTGAAGGGAGCCAAGGTGTTCTCTAAGATAGACTTGAAGTCTGGGTATCATCAGTTGTGCATTCGTGATGCAGACATTCATAAGATGGCATTTTGTACTCGTTATGGTCACTATGAGTTCACAGTGGTGCCATTTGGGTTGATGAACGCGCCTTGAGTGTTCATGAGTCTTATGAATGGGGTTTTTTACACCCACCTTGACCACTTTGTTCTTGTGTTCTTGGATGACATACTGATTTATTCTAGATCCATGGAAGAGCATGAGGGACACTTGCGTCAAGTATTGCAATGCTTAAGAGAGAATCAGCTTTTTGCAAATTTGGCAAAGTGTGATTTCTTCCAGTCAGAGGTGAGCTATCTTGGTCATATAGTTTCAGGAGAAGGTGTGTCCGTGGATCCTTCTAAGATCCAAGCCATTGTTGATTGGCCAGCGCTGACCAATGTTTCTAAAGTTTGAAGTTTCATGGGTTTCGCTGGATATTACCATCACTTTGTTTAGAGTTTTTCTTGGATAGGCCATCTGATTACTTCTCTTCAAAGGAAAGGGAAGAATTTTGTTTGGTTAGAGCAGTGCAAATTGGCATTTTGTACCTTGAAGGAACTCCTTGTTAGTGCTCCAATTTTGGCAGTTCCTGACCCATTCAGAGATTTCATGGTATGCAAAGATGCCTCTTTGGAAGGTATAGATGCGGTGCTTATGCAGGATGGACATGTGGTTGCCTATGAGTCTCACAAACTAAAGGATCACAAGTTGAACTATCTAGTTCATGACTTGGAGCTGGTAGCTATAGTGCATGTGTTGGTTCATTGGAGACATTTTGTATTGGGGCATCAGTTTGAGCTGCATAGTGATCACCGCAGTTTGCAGTATATTTTCATGCAACCAAACTTGAATGCTCGACATCAAAGATGGATGGAATTTCTCTGTGAGTATGATTTTGAGGTTCATTATATTCAGGGGAAAGAGAATGTAGTGGCAGATGCTTTGAGCCGTAGGTGGCATGGGGTTGCAGCATTGTCCCTTCGTGTGGACTTGAGTGAGAGAATTCTTGGAGTTCTTCCTCAGGACACTTGGTATCAGGATGTTAGAGCTGTGGTGGAGTCTAGAAGACCATTGGAGGGTAGATATTTTGGATATACTCTTGAGTCAGATGGTCTTCTTCGACATCCTGGATGGATCTGTGTACCTCCTTTGGAGGGTCTTCATGTTTTGATCATGACTAAGGCCCATTGTGCACCTTATTCAGCACACCTTGGTGTCAAGAAGATGCATGCAGATCTTAGACAAATATATCATTGGGCTGGTATGAAACGTGACATTGCTGATTTTGTGTCCAAGTGCTTGGAATGTCAGTGGGTGAAGGTGGAGCATCAGCACCCTGCAAGGCTTTTACAGCCGAATTTGATACCGGATTGGAAATGGGATATCATTTCCATGGATTTCATAGTAGGGTTTCCTATTTCTTCGTGGTGTCATGATGCCATCATGGTAATTGTTGATAGATTTACCAAAGTTGCTCATTTTGTTCCTATTCAATCTTCTTATACTGTAGCAGTGGTGGCTCGAGTCTTCTTGGAAGATGTGGCAAGGTTGCATGGGTTCCTAAGGTGGATCATTTCTGATAGAGACCCTATCTTTACATCAGCCTTGTGGACCTCACTTCAACATGCCTTGGGCACCCAGTTGAACTTCAGTTTAGCTTATCACCCAGAGACCGATGGTCAAACTGAGTGTTTGAATTAGGTCTTGGAGGACATGCTTCGCATGTATGTTATGGATTAACAGTCACGTTGGGAGGAATATCTTTGCCTTGTGGAGTTTACTTATAATAACAGATATCACAGTTCTATAGGCATGTCACCCTTCCAGGCATTGTATGGTCATCCTTTTTGTACTCCTTTGAGTTGGGATCAATTGGAGGACAGGGTGCATTTTATGCTGAGAATTACTTCATGAGATGGAGCAGTAGGTTGAGCAGATTTGTAGGCATTTGGTTGCTACCCAGGATAGGCAGAAGAATTATGTCAATGCTCATAGAGTCGATTGCCAGTTTTCTGTTGGCAATCATGTGTTCTTGAGAGTGTGTCCATGGAAGAGTCTGATCCATTATGGAAAGGGTTCTAAGTTGGCGCCTCATTTTGTAGGCCCTTTTGAGATCCTTAAGAGGATAGGACCTATTGCCTACCGTCTTGCCTTGTTGCTGAGTCTATCCCGCATCCATGATGTGTTTCATGTTTCTATTCTTTGTCCTTATCATTGTGATGTGACCCATGTTCTTGATTGGAAGGCTTTGCAAGTTGAGGACGGGCAGCTTTCCATGGAGCCCATGCACATCCTTCAGTGTCGGGATTTTACCCTTAGGGGTCATACCATCAAGCAGGTAAGGGTCCTATGGGACCCCAGTGATGAGTCCTCTGTGACTTGGGAAGATGTAGCGAAGATGAGAGAGCTTTATTCTTTTATGTTTTAGGCTTCCAAGAGTAAGCCTAGGCTTGGGGGGGGGGATGTAGGACCCCTCCTCAATCAACCTCTTTTGTATGTTTTGTGTTACTTTAGTGACTATTCGATGGAACATTATTGTATTTTGATTTGGATATTATGCGATGTTATTTCATGCTTTATCTGGAGTTATGGTGTATGATTTTATGCAGTATTTCAGTGCTTATGAATAATGTTATTTTTTTATGGATCATTATCATGGACTTACAATTTTCCCTTATATTGTGATGCATTATTTATATGTTGCATGTGTGCGAGTGTATTGGGATGCAAGGGGATGATTTTCCTTCACTCACTCCAGTGAGACAGAAAACATCATGATTCTCCTTCATCGGTGTGTTTACTATGTCTATATATATATTGGTCTATATGCACATTTGGTTCTTTGGTGCAAGACATTGCAAGTACTAGTACTGGGTAGGTATGGGGTATTGACTCCACCTAGTTTCACAAGTCTAAGCGTGCCTTATTTATATATCTGATGGGAGTGGAGGAGATAGTTGTTGTACCCTAGCTTGACCGCAGTTACACTTGTGTGAGTGTTTTCAATCGGTTGTGTTTCCCCGTCTAGCTGTTATGCATGTCATGGTGCCTTGGTTTGGTCATGTGAGACTCATCATTTGATCTTTCTTGGTTTTGAGTGTTTCCATTTATTTAAATGGTTATTCAATTTAAATGGATGATGCTATCTTGTGTTGGCGTAATCATTTAATTAATATGCTCTGTGATTATTGATTTATTTAAATTAATGTTTGCTAGATTAAATGGTTAAATGGTTTAATTTATTGTGTAAAGTTGCATTGATATTTTTGTGAAATAAATTAATTGCCTAGCCATTTAACAAGGTTAAGTGCTTATGTTGAAGAAAGTATTTATGGAAAAAGAAATAAATAAAAGCTTTCCTTTGTATTTTTCCATTTTGGCCTTTTTAATTTAATCTTTAGTAAGAATTATTACTTTGGGAAAGAAAAAAATCTGATTGCTTTTAGTTTTAAAATATTTAAATCTGATTGGATGAAAAATTTAACTTAGAAGCTTGGGTTAAAAGATATTTTTGGGCATCCATTTTGGGCATTCAGGGCAGGAGAAGAAGAGAATTTTTGGAGAGAAAATTCTGGAAAAACTTCCTAGAGGTGCTAGAAATTCGACCTGGCTGCAAGATTGGATTTTACTCATCTCTTTGCTTGCTATTGTTTCAAGGTTGGAGGTTCCCTTCTTGTTTTTAATTTGTTTTGAAATTTTCAGTTTGCTTCCTAGGTATGGAAATTTATGCAATCTGCCTATAGATTCTTTTGGAAAAATTGGGATGGAATAAATATTGTTTATTATTGTTGGTTTTGTGAAATCTATATCACATGTTTGCTTTTAGGAAGGAAATGGTTCATTTCTCTATCTGCTGTGTGCTTGATCTTGAAAATCAATTTCTTGATTTACCTCTTCTTTTGAAAGAAAGAATTTTAGATTGGATTTGTTGGGTGCATCATTGTTTCCTTTCTATCATGAATTGGCTAGCCATTCTTTCTAGTGTGTTTATTTCACCATCTACCTTGCTGGTAAACTTCTCCTTGAAATTTTGGAAATTGGCACTGTATGTGTGTGCCTGTGAAATAAATCTGGAAAATGGAATGTTCATTGTGGTTATTGATTTTTATGTCTTCTTGGATTTAGAATGCTTGGAGGTATGTTTCTTGTGCCTCTCTTTTGGACTTTACCACTCCCGTGATGGGCTTGCATCATCATGTGGGTCGGTAGTGTCTGCTACCCATAGGTAGCAGAACTACTAGTCGGTAGTACTACTACTGGTTGGTAGTGGGCACTACCGGTTGGCAGTATCACTATTGGTTGGTAGTGGGCACTACCGGTCAGCAACACCGCTACCAATTGGTAGCAATAGTGCTACCGGTTGGTTGCGACAGCCACCGATCAATATGGTTGTTACCAGTGGTAGCGACACTACCAGTAAGTGGTGTCTGTTGCCCCTGGCAGTAGCACAACCGCGGGTTGGTTTGACCCCTGCTTAGTTTTGAGGCCTCACCGGTCTCCAAAACTAGTTTGTGCCAAGAACTTAAATTTTATACATGAAATGTTTAAAGTGGTATTCCATGATGTAATGTGATTTTCATTTGATTTTTATTATGTGGTTAATAAATTTATCAATGAAAATCAAGGCGTGAATTAGAGATTCAAATTAGTAAGTTTTGGATATATTCTGAAAATGATTTAAATGCCTATTTGGAGTTCATGTTTTATTCGGTGGAATGTATAATGTGGATTTCATTCATGATGGAATATTGATTTGGAAATTGATTAGATATGACTGCTAGAAAGGAGTGTTTTATTTAATTTTTAATCAATGATGTTGCAAGTGCTTATGATGTTGATATTCTCAAAGATTGTTTGAGTGTGGACTTGATGTATTTAGCTATCCTTGCAAGCTTTTATTGTGATATTTTGGTCTGTGCTTCATTCATCCTATGGTGGTGTAATTGGTACCTTCAGCCAAGTGATATATGTTGGCTTCGTTGTCTTAACCATGTAGTGTCTTTGCCTTATGGTTAGCCAAGAGTTAGTGTGTCCTTGTTTGACCACTTGTTTCTAATGGTGGTGTTATAGATGTTTGCTTTGCCATAGGGTCCTCGCGGAGTGACCATGCTTGTGTAGTGTCCTTTGAGAGAGTGGCTTTTGCTTGGGGGTTGCACCCAAAGTGGTAGGTATTATGACCCAGCAAAAATCAGATAATAACTAGTAATCTAATGAATTGATTAGGTGGGTAGTATCATAACATTAATAAAGATAATTGTACCTCATGTATAGGTGAGTGCTAGTACAGGGCTCATAATATTGTGAGAAGGCCTGGAATGGAAAACCAACCACCTTATCTTCACAAAAGGTTGGTAGGGTCTGCATGAGACTTGGTTGGAACCAGACGGTCGAGAGAGGTTACTAAGACAGTGAGCTGGGACCTATGGAGGTTGTACTAGGGTATCCATCTTAAGATATGTGATGACATTCTCTCATTTGGTACACTTGTGTTTTGTGATGCCAGTTCACTGGTGTTTGTGATGTTGAGTTACCTGGATTCTTGTGGAGTATTTTGTGTTGTCATGGAGTCATATTGTTTTGTCGACCATGTTATGCTTATGCTTGTTTGAGGGTCCTTAACTATCTTCTAGCACGGTGGGGTGATTCTATTTGGTAATTGCATGGTCGGGTGGTAGTGCCACTTCCCATCAAATGTTTAGATTTGTGCCTTCATGCGAGGATTGGCTTTGTAGGTGTTCCTGTGGTTCGTGACTCATGCTTCATCTCATGTTTTGAAGATTATTGGTATTTGTAGACCTATGTGGTCATTGTATCACTGTAATATTGATCTTATGTAACCTTGTAATTGGATGAGATATATTCTTATGTATATTGTGAAGCTATGTATTGGAAGAGCAATGTAATCCTATGTTTGGATGTTTTTATCAGTTTCCTTGATAATGTTAGTAAATGCTTATTGAAGTGGAAATTATGTTGTATCCTTTCAATCTTTCTATGATGAATATGTATTTTCTTATGGCTTCTTGTGATCATTCAGTAAATGATGCATATGTGGATTTATGATTTTGTGGAATTTATTCTTGAAGTTAATTCTTTATTGGTAACCCTTAAGGAATTCTGGTGTAAGTCTTTCGCTTGTGTTATCGTGCATGTTGTTTAAATGGATTTTTGATGTTTATACTTGAAAAAAAAATTTGTTTCACCCTTGTTGTGGGTTTTCCTTCAGGGTTCCTGGTGGGGCATTACACCTCCTAAGTCAATAAGAGAATTTATTTCAAGTGTTCTATGTAATAGACATGATGGTTGCATTTATTATAAGATGCCTTGTTTGGAAGGGTTTTGTGCTATATGTGGTGGTTTGCAACATTTACCAAGATGCATACATTTGGAGAGCACACATGAAATTGGCAGGAAACTAGTTTCGTTTGGAAAATACAAGACAGTCACATATGGAGTTAAAGATGGAAAAGATTTGAAGAGATACGAGCTAGTGAAAAATGGTATATGTGTAGCTGAATTTATGAAAATGTTTCAAGAGAAACTAGTTCATGAGTACATAATGCATACACATAGAGCTCGATGGTTAGATGAGAAATTCAAGTTATGTAAGGACACATTTCCTCTTGGCACCATTGTCTCTATCATTGATTTTACTAAAAATTATACACTACAATCTCAAAATGAAGTGCAATCTATGTATTATCATTCTACACAAGTTTCTATATTTGTACAAATAGCATTCATGCATGCAGATGATAGCACAAAGGAGGATAGAAAGGTTGTAAGAGAGTATCACTTCTACATAAGTGATGATCGTACTCATTCATCAGAGTTTGTACAAGGATTCTTTAAAGTTTTCTATGATAGTTTAAGGGAAAGTAACATACGATATAACTGACGCTTAATATGATTAGATAATTGCACCACACAATTCAAGAATGCAAGGATGTTTTATTGGTTGAGAAGGATGCATATGAAAAGTGGTGTACAACATTTTTGGAATTTCACTGAGGCGGGACATGGTAAGGGAGAGAATGATGGTGCGGGAGCATGTGTAAAAAGAGCCCCAACTAGAGAAGAATTGAAGTACGAAGGTGGTGCTGAGTTGATAGATGCAGAAACAATTGTGTGATGGTGTAAGTCTATGATGGGTCCAAGTAGTCTAGGTACATCAATGGTTCAAAGATATTTTTGGTTGATCATTGAATCTAACATTGAAAACTATCTAGATTGTTGTACAATTGCAGGATCGAGTGACATGCACTCATTTATGAGTTCAAATTAAAGTTCACTAGTAATTTATACGAGACAAATGGTATGTTTTTGCTCTTCATGCATTTATTGTTTGTGGGAAGAATGTGAATCACAAGAGTGGGTTGACAAATGAACCTATAGACTGTTGGTTCCCATTGATACATATAAAATTCCCAAAGCAATACAATTGAGCTAGATGGAGACATCAGTGGATTTTGAACATGTATCTGACCTAGTGGATTCAGGTTATTTTTTGAGTTAATTTTTTTCAAGTATTCATTTTCGTTCATTTTGTTGTACATCATACTTTATTTTTGGTATTAATTAACACTTTATAAAATGTAGGTCACATGTATATAGTTGTTGTAGAAGAGAACAATGAAGAAGGAACGGATTACTATTTGTGTTGTTGTGTTGAGCCAAAAAGAAAATTGACAATCACAATCATTGACGGAGAGGGTATTGAGTACCCAGTAGGGCTTGTTGTCGTGATAGAAATATGGCTTAGGAGATACCCTATCAATAATTCTAATGTTTGTTTGTTCAAGGACTTTGAAACACACAGGCATATTCTTCATTTCTCTAACCTTGTTGTTGCAACAAATACTTATTTGATGAAGTATATGTTGGCAAATGCACACTCCAATGATAAATTTTAGGTGATTGAAGGTATTGTCATTGATGGCAACCTTACAATCATGTGATACCCGCAAGAAGACTCAGGCACCAACACCGATAGACTCTACACTGACATACAAAACACCGGCACCAAAAAGGAAGAATACTAGCACCTTGGCCGACAACAATTTTGTATAAACATATTTTGTTATTGATTGTAAAATCTTTTTGTAAGCCGACATGGTGGATTGTAATATGACTCATATATGTATGAGATTATTGTAGATTATTTAGGATAGGATATGATGAAAAATATGAATAGAAGGTAACAAACCTAATATGTGAATTATTGCATAAGGGTTTATGTATATTGCAGAGCTTAAACCGTTACTGAATCTAGCATAGCAGATGCTGATATGAAGCAATACAAGATATTGGATTTTTATAATCTAATTTTGTAAGTCAGTGTGACTTCCTTTGTAACTAAGCAGTGAGATCTAGGTACTTGGCCTTCCTACATGTGCAGGCCCCTATTGTAAGTAGCAGTATTCTCTTATTGGCCAATAAGTGAATATTGTGGGTCACAAATCCCACCAAGGTTTTTCCCACACCTGGTTTCCTTGTTAAAATATTGTGTTATGGAGTGTTTTTCATGTTGTAGTTATTATTCTTATTTGTTGCATTATTTATGGTTTACAGGTACATAGTTTTAATATGCTTTTCATGTTATAAGTTAAGAAAATTATTATACCAGTCAGATACTGATTCACCCCCCCCCTCTCGGTATCTTTGGGAATCCTAACAATTGGTATTAGAGCCTGATCCTCTATTTTCAAAAGCCTAACAGCTTGAGGAAGATCTTGTCACCGGTAGAGGTGGAAAACTTGAGAAATCAATTGGAAATAGCTCTTTCAGACTATGATGTAGAAAAATTGAAGAATATCAAACTCAAGGATGATCTAAAGGCTACTCAGGATATTATTCGAGGACTTCATGAAAATTTCACCATAGCAAGAAATAAAAGAAGAGATCTTTGTGAGAAGATGCAAAAAGAGGAAGATGAAAAGGAAACTAGGTGAACCAACTGAGACAAGATAACTGTACAATGAAGAATGAGATGCAAGATATGACTATGAGGTTTTGTAAAGAAATTTAAGACAGAAAGAAGAATGAAGATGACTTGACTAGAAGACTAAATGATGCTGGAAATGAAAACACAAGACTCAGTTATGAGAATGATATGTTGAAGACATATCTGATGCATACACAAAATGAGAGAACTAAACTCATGAGACAGAAATGAATCTTGGAGAATGAACTAACTGCTGCAAATCAACACAAAGAGAAATTCAAGAAAAGTTCAGAAGAACTTGTTGATATGTTGAAGATTCAGAAACCAAATGGTGATACAAATGGCCTTGGCTTTGAAGTTGGTGAAAGCTCCAGTACTGCAAACAATCATGATCATAGAAAACTGGTAAGACAACCTAATGCTTACAAAGTCAATGGGAAATGCTTTAATTGTGATAAGTATGGTCATAGAGTAAATCAGTGTAGATCTAGAAATTATCAGAACACTAATACACGCACCGGTCAATGTTCTAAATGAAACAAAGTTGGTCATAACTCAGAAAATTACAGAGTCAATGTAAAATGTTATGTTTGTGGAAGATTTGGACATCTATCTAATCAATGCAAAACACATACTGACATAGGATATGGGAAAGCTATTCAGAAAAACAATGTGACTTGTTATTCTTGCAACAAAATTGGACATATTGCAAAATTTTGTAGAAGCAATTCCCCACCGACAAATAACAAAGGTCCTAGTTTGAAAGGTAAAGAAAAGGTTGAAGAGGTAAACCAAGAATTCTCAAAACAATGGATCAAAAAGTCAGATCAAAATGTTGATGGGAATACCCCTCCACTGGTAGAACAGAGTAACACTCCACCGACAAGAGACTCTTCATCTAACTAAAGAAAAATCCTTTGGGGGTTTAGCAACAAATTTAATAACATGCTATTATACCCTCGATTGATGGTGACAAGTTGAATTACTTCTATATCGGTAGATGAGTTAAGTTATGACTTAATCAGCAAGCATTACATGTGGTAGTTGGAGAAAATAACATTATAAAGCAAGTGTTTTGGCTCCTTTTTATTTATCGAGCATTCAAATCTTCAAGAGCGCAAAAATTCCTGAGCGAAGGCATTCTTAGCGAAGAAGAGAAGAAGTTCATCCAAGCACTCATCCCTAAGGAAGATTGAGGTATTTATAACTATGGCTTCTTCATCCACTCCTAAATTTATTGCAAACCCTACTGTGGTTGAGGTTATTAAGTGCCCTAGACTTGTATTCAAATTGGTTCCCAAAATTGCAAAGAAAGATGATAGCATAGGTGTATTCTCTCAAATTCCTAAGGGAGTAGTATATGTTGAAGACCCTAGGATATACATACATTGTCATATAGAGGAATTAGGTGATGATGAGATCAAAAACATGTATAGGATTGTGATATGTGATGTAGATGGTAATGTCAAGCCGGAACACAAGATAATAGAAACCCCAGGCTTTGTGGATATTCTTAGCATTCTTCATTTTCATGAAGATGTAATAAGAATAGTTTTAAGAAGAGTTCATGGTGAATTCTTCTAGTTGGATTTGATTCATAAAATCACAAAAGAAGTAGTAAAAGTAGTAACAGGGTTACCTTCCATCGGTAGTAGACCTGACAGTTAAAAGAAGGTCTCAAATGACACAGTGATGAAACTAACTGGTGCAACTTTTGACAAAAGGTCTCTAAGGGTAAATGATGTAAAGGACATCAATGTTAGATTTATCAATATGATCTTAGGTTACAAAGCCACACATGCAAATAGGTTGAACTCAATTTCTAGCCTATGTATCAAAAGTGCATATGACATGGTTAATGATAATGCTAGAATAGATGTGTGTGAATGGCTCAAAGATGAATTGATAGACAATCTAAAGAAGATTAAAGGAGATAAGAAAGGAACCTTTAGATTTGGAAATTTGCTTGTGTGTTTAATGTTGTATATTACTAAACAAGTACCTGGTATTGATAGAAGATATTTTGGCTTTGATATACCAGTAGGAAAGCAACTATTGGATCTATTGAACAATATAGGAGAAGACAGAGACAAAAACACAAATGAGCATTTTCAAGCATTGAAGGCTCAAATGAAAGCAAGAGTAAGATTGTCACAGACAATTGTTGATAAATATTAGAAGGAAATTTGCTTTGTAATTAAAAAGGATGAAATTTGGATGGAGGCAGTTGTCCCTAGAACTATTTGGGTAACTGAAATGGGCTATGAAACAGATGATAATATCATAGAAACTTATGCAAAATCCCTCCTTGAAGCACCAAAGGAACCCACTGAGAAAGTCTTTATAAATGCAAAAACAATTGAGAGTGGAATTCAATCTAGGAAAAGGGTTAAGAAGGTTGAAGAAACAGTAAGGAAAGGAACCCAATAGGCAAAGGAAATTAAGGAAGATGTCTTGAAACAAACTAGTATAAAAGAAAGTGAGTTGGAAGGACTTCAACCGGAAGCTCATCTTTCACCAATTGGAACCTCCTCTGAAAGTGATATACCAGTGGTATTCAAAAGGGTAGAAAGGAAAAGAAAACCCTCACCAGTACCCTTACCCACTCCTAGGAAAACAAGGAAAAAGAAACAAGCAGTGAGGCCTCCAGCGAAAAAGTTGACTCCTAAGAAGAAGAAGGTAAACCAAGATATTGCTCCACTGGATAAAATCTTAAGGGAAATAACTGAAGATGGAAAGTTGAAAATCATTAGAAAACTATACAACACACTATCTACTGATGACAAAGAAAGCATAGAAAATAGTGTAATTCTACACTTGGATATATACAAGAAATTTTTGATGGAAATTGTTGATGAAATACCCAATGATCTATATAGAAGACTAGAAGCTAGAAGGGTAGCTATTGTTGAGATGGATAAGAAAATAAAAATTGAAAAACTACTTGCAGTGCATCCAGTAAACTCACATGATGAGATAGACAAACTAATTAGTGAATCTAACTGGACAGTATTTTGAACTGCTCACCGACATGTAGCACTGATGGTAGGTAGAGTGAATGAAGTCTCTGAGGAAATGACGTATGCATGGGACATATTCTTTGTAGAAAAAGAGAATCAGGAAGAATTACTAAGACCCAAGACTATCAGAGTATACCAAAAGGACAGAAATAAGGGAAAAGGTGAGGTAGGTGGACCTCCAAGCCTTAAAATAACTGATAATGTGCTCCCATCTCTTATGGATACTCCACCAGCACATACTACAGACAATCAACTAGCCACTGAGAGTATGGAGACACCACTAGAGGATAGTAATCCTGAGTCCAAAATTTTGTACACTATAAATATAGACACACATGAAGTAAATGTTGTGGTTGACAGAGAAACCACTGAGGATAAAAGGAAAGATGTGGCTACTGAGCCATTGGCTATAGATGTTGAGGTTGAGTTTAATAACAATGTAAAAATAAGCATAGATAAACCTACTCTAACAGAGCAACTGATAGAAGACACCACTGTTAAAACATCAAGAGAACTGAAGATGGATAGTGCAAAGGTACAAACTGAGAAACCAGAAGTGCATACAAAGATGGAGAAACCAGAACAAAAACAAGTTGAGACATAATTTTAGACAAAAACAATGCCACCGCTAAATCTAAAAAGCCCAAACCTTTGCTAATAGAAATGCAAACACAAACTAACCTACCAGAGGTCAAAACAAGCAAGGTGATTACAACAACTAGCAACATGGATACTATGAAAACAATTGGGCAAACATCTGGTACTTCAATATGAGAATTTTGACCTACGAATGTAACAAAGGTCTTATTTGATTCAATAAAGAAGATCACAGAGTGCAATGCTAAAGCCTATAAGGCTATAGATGATACAATCCCTATTCTTAAAATGGTAGCACCTAAATGCATAGTGGATAATAAAGATTCTTTAGGTCAACTAGACACATTGTCTAAGTTCATCAATGGCAACATGTTGACTGTTGATCAAATAAATGAGGACACATTTAAGGAAAGAATGATTAAGGAAAAAGAGAAATTCTTTGAGGAAATTTTGAAGAAGAACAAGGAGAAAATGGACACCTTATTACTAGAACTTGGAAAAACAATTTTGGATTTTAAGAAAATGTATAGGGATACTTGCAAAATAGACATCTTGACATAGGATATAGATTCAGAGATTAGCAAAACTCAAACTGAAATAAATAATACTGCTGACAATATGATAGGTACATCTGATTCATATTTGGAGATAGAAAAGAAAATTGTAGATCTAGAAGAGAAAATTGAGAAGTTAGAGAAGGACAAAGAGAAAGTAAAGGATAAGGCAAAGAGCTTAAAATGTAAACTTGGTCCAAAACTAGACTACCTCATTTCTTTGAGAAAAGAAATTTCCAAGGCTCTGGTTCCCGGACTTAAGACACTGGAAGAGAAAATGTACATGCTCACCGATACAGTTCAGAAAACACAAGAGGCATTACTAGAAAGCACAAGATTCAGCGACAATTTAAATCTAGTTCTAGGAGATATATTCTAGATTGTAACTCACCGGTTACAAAATCTAGGCAGGAACCACACTCCATTGACAGCGAATGACAACCTTTGCCATTGATGTCAAAGGGGAAGTAGTGTGATGAGAAAATGATTAGAATAGGACATCATCAGCTCAGGGGGAGCATACATTTTTGGGCACACAATTTTGGTAAGACAAATTTTGGCAGAATCTTTTTGGACACTTTTTTATTTTTCTCATGAGTGTTGCCATCAATGCCAAAGGGGGAGATTGTTGGCAAATTCACACTCTAATGAGAAATTTTAGGTGATTGAAGGTATTTTCATTGGTGGCAACCTTACAATCATGTGATACTAGCAGGAAGACTTGGGCACTGGCACCGGCAGACTCTACAATGACATGCAAAACACCGACACCGAAAAGGAAGAATACTGACACCTTGGCTGACAACAATTTTGTATAAACATATTTTGTAATTAATTGTAAAATCTTTTTGTAAGATGAAATGGCGGATTGTAATATGACTCATATATGTAAGAGATCATTGTAGATCATTTAGGATAGGATATGATGTGAAATATGAATAGAAGGTAGCAGACCTAATATGCAAATTATTGGATAAGGGTTTATGTATATTGCAGAGCTTAAACTGGTACTAAATCTAGCATAGCAGATGCTAATCTGAAGCAGTACAAGACATTGGATTTGTATAATCTAATTTTATAAGTTAGTGTGACTTCCTTTGTAACTGAGTAGCGAGCTCTAGGCACTTGGCCTTCTTGCATGTGTAGGCCCCTATTATAAGTAGTAATATTCTCTTATTGGTCAATAAGTGAATATTGTGGGTCACAAATACCACCGAGGTTTTTCCCACACTGGGTTTCCTCATTAAAATATTGTGTTATGGTGTTTTTTTCATGTTGTGGTTGTTATTCTTATTTGCTGCATTATTTCTGGTTTACCAATACACAGTTTTAATATGCTTTTCATGTTATAAGTTAACAAAAATATTATACTAGTCAGATACTGATTCATCCCCCCCTCTCAGTATCTTTGGGAATCCTAACAGTATCATGGTAGACCTCATAACAAGGTTTTATGGAAAGTTTGTGAATCTGACCACGAGGCAATACTTGACACAATATGAGTTAGAGCCAATTTTGAAGGCTCACTTGATTGATTCTATGGTTCAGAGTAGAATGATTTTGAGAATTTTGTATAAATCATCAAAAAATTATTCTATATTCATTTTTTGTATATATAAATGCCCATGAGCTGATTTTTACATATTTAGGGGCATAATTTTGTATATTTAAATGGCAATGAGTTGATTTGTACACATGTAGATGCCAAATTTTGTACATTAAAATGGCAATGTGTTGAATCGCACATATTGTAATGCCAAATTTTGTATAAAAGCCCATGAGATGATTTGTAAGACATTTTTTTATATATTCAAATAGCCAAGAGCTGATTTGACCATATTTAGAGGCAAGTTTTTGAATAATATGTGATAATGTTTTGTGACTATTTTTTGTGTCAGTGTTTTATGACTATGTTTTGAGTATATTTGATGTGATAAGGTCAATGATGAGCATTATTGATTCTTGTATAATCATGGAGAATTATTTGATTCATTATTGGGTCATAGATTGAGTCTAGATACAATTTAAGAAAAAATTGTCATTATTGTCAAAAAAATTGTCAAAAAGATTGTCAAGCAACTTGTACATCGTGTCGGTAGGGTATGGCTCTCGATGTTCTAGCAATTTGGGATGCATGAGAGGGGAATGTATAGCATAAAATTTCCCACCCAAACATGCTCATGACATCAGTTTGTGCACATGATGAATTGAATTAATTCTATCCAATCCTACAACTTTGCTTGCATGCAACTAACAGTTTTTGTAGTAGGCGAAAAAAATGCTACCAATTGAAAATGGCTTCGAGTTATCAAAAACCAAGATAGGAGATTGTATAGGAGCCTCATGTGACCTGACATCTTAAAACAGATCGATCATATGTATCCTGGATTGGAAGAAACAGTCCGTCAAAGTTTGACAATTTTTTGGACTTAGGGCACTTGAGAGATCTCACCAGTAGGGTAGGACTCTCAACATTCCGATGCTTTGGGATGCATGAGAGGAGAATTCCTAGTGTAAAACTATCCACCTGGATGTGCTCATGATGTCCTTTTGTGCACACGATGAACTGAATCAATTCTAGCCAATCTTACAACTTTGTATTGCATGCAACTGACAATTTTTGTAGCAGACAAAAAAATGCTACCAATTGAAAATGGCTCTGAGTCATCAAAAACTGAGATAGGCCATTGTAGAGGATCCTCACATGACCCCACAAGTTCAAAAGGATCAATCATATGTGTCCTGGATTGGGAAAAACATTCTGTAAAAAAATGACAATTTTTTGGACTTAGGGCACTTGACAGATCGCACCGATAGGGTAGGACTCTCGACGTTCCGACGCTTTGGGATAACATGTGATATGCTGCCTCCCTACATGGTACACACACATTTTGGAGCAAATCCTATAGGGATCTTACAAAAATGATAGAACAGTTAGGGCCACAAACTCTTTTCTTTACGCTAAGCTCAGCTGATACAAAATGGCTTGACCTGCATAAAATGTTTCCAAAAACACACTCAAATACTTTACAACCAAGCAAAAGGCAATCTATTGAGAATTTAGTCAATAACCCGAATATAACAACTTTATACTTACATCTAAGATTTCAGATCTTTCGAGATGAAGTGATTATCAACCAGTTGCATGCCATCAACCATTAATACATATATGAATGGTATCACTTTGGCTCTGCACACATTCATGGATTTCTATGGTTGCCGCAAGCACCTAATATTGATAACCTTGATTGGACAGACCATGAAAGCATTGAATCAGTTAAAACCTTCTTTGACCAATACATCACAATATGGAATCCACACATTGAAGTAGAATGCTCAAATAGGTAGTATACACCTACAATTTCTAATCCATGCCTCTCAAATATAGATGTCATTTTAAGATATGATCCTTGAACATACTACACTGAATTGGTGAATGTTGTTGAATGACATACAAAGTGTTCAGAGTTTACATGCTTGAAAAAGAACAACACAACTCTTGAATGTCGATACAAAGCACCTTGGACTAAACATTAGAACTCATCATTGACAATAGACCATAAAAATAGCCCACCCTACAAACCAGCAAGGAATGATAGTTGACTCAATATTTACAACCCAACGATACTAGCCATATGGAGGGATAATCGTGATTGTCAGGTTGTCTGCTCAAAAAATATAGTTCACTAATATATCTTTAAATATGCGTCAAAAACTGAACACAAATCAGAGAGCTATACTGACATGTTAAAATTGTTGGATCAACAAATTTAGAAGATACAATTCTCTTAGCATATCAGAGATTTATGATGGGCATTGTTTTTGATAGGGACACTAGTTCTTAGGAAACTTTCTATATGCTTCTCAAACTCCCCTTGATCTCCTGCACATGTCAATTTATCACCCTCATTGTTGACAAAAAGATCTTCTAATGTATAATAAACTGTGATGAAGCTTCTCAAACATGCATTTCTTTCTTTTCCAATTACATAAAAACACCATCAGAGTTATCAAACCTAACATTGCTTCATTCAACCCAACAATATACATACAACCAACAATGCAAATCATGTAAATGTCAAAAAAGAAAGCTAGCAGTGATTGTAAATGTCTTCCCCCAGTTCAAATCCTTACCTGTAGAAGATGACAGTTCTTTTGAATCTTTCTATTGGAGTGAATTGCTCATGTACAAGCCTTTCCACAACATCCCTCTACATATAGGTACCTCAAGTGATGAAATTATACTAAATTGGAAACAACTTCAACGTACTCATTACATCCGATGGCATGTAAATGGCATTAAAGAACACTCCACTGCTAAAAATAGTGAAGACCTGCACTTGCAAGATAATCCACAATCTACTGATCAGGATCTCTACAAATGGGATTTCCTGTCACAAATGGGAGCTTCAAACCTCTTTGATCTTTCTACTCTTCAAAAGCTTGGCATATGTGATTATGACCTTCACTTTAATTGGAGTTATTCCATACCAAATCAATTCCTACATAGAATAGCTTCTGAATTCATTTCAATGAAGAAAATCCAATCAGTTCACACCCTTGACAACATACACTCAATTTCCCCTAATACCTTTGAGCTTGTAGCAAATCAAAAAATTACACTTGATATTATAACCTCCCACACTACACAAAATATGAATAGCTCACATTATGGTTAATTATTCAAGGCATAGAAGGTACTAGGAAATCATTTCTTATTGATTGTATTCATGAAAAAATAAATTTACATTTAGATCCAAAGCAATACCCATTGCTTGTACTAGAAACAACAAGTGTATTCGCATATAACATCCAAGCTACCACAATCCATGCTGCCCTCCATATACGCGTTAAAGAATACCATCGTTTAATAGGGCATTCCTTGTTAATGTTTCAAGAGAAATGCAAACATTTACGGTACATTTTGATTGATGAGATGAGCTTCCTTGGCCTAAAATTACTCATCAAGCTTGATAATAGATTGTGACAATAATTTCCCACCAGACAACATGAACCATTTGCAGGAGTCTTATTTGTCTTGGTTGGTGATCTTGCACAACTACCCCTAGTTTGGGACAAACTATTATATGCATCCCACTCAACAACACTCACTTTATGGCACTCCTTCACTGATGTTGTCACCTTAGATGTTTCTTTTTGGCAACAAGGTACATCACCCTCGGAGATGCACTTCCATGAGCTTTTGCTTAATGTACACAACATAACACCATTGCAAATAGAATGGGAAAGTCTACAGATGTAGTCAACCCATGGTTTGACACTTGATCAAAACACCCACTTTGACCAACAAAAACATTTATTTGCAACCAATGCAACTTCAAACTCACACAATATTAATATTTTAAAAAATTTGCACTCACCCATTGCATGTGCAAGAACAATTATTGCACATCAAAAAGAAAAACAAACTCACCAAGATGAACAACTCTCATTTGAAATTATTCTTTCTATAGACTAGGAAGTCATGCTCATTGCAAATTTATAGATAGAAGTTGGTCTTGTGAATGGTGCTTTGGGTCAAATCAAAATGATTGTCTACAATGTAGGTTCTAAACCACCAAATCTGCCAAAAATATGTTGTAGTCCTCTTCCAACATTACATTGGCCCACCTTGGGATGCTGCAAATCCAAAAAATGTTCCCATTCTACTAATTACTAGAGGAAACCACACAAAGATTCTATTAACAATGGCATGGGGTATTACTATTCACAAATCACAAGGTCTAACACTAGACTTTGCAATAATTGACATTAGCAAAATAGAGAAACAATGTCTTACGTTTACAACACTATCTTGATTAAAATCAATTAATCACCTCCGGATTCACCCACCTTTCACTTACTAGAGGTACTCAATATTGCAAGGTGGTGCATCAACCATTTTAAGAAAGAATGAAGAATCTCATTTGCTGAAGATTTCTCTGATCACAAAAGAAAATTACTTACAAAAAACAACAACACACGTACTACAAACACAACGTCTATGAAATTTTGCATTCCATATATCTTCTTTCATTAATTGCAACACATTATAACTCTTTTCTCTTGTAGGGTCAACAAGAAATGTAAATGATTACATCTTAGCAAGAACTTGTCTTTCTCACTGTTGTTCACAATCATAAACAAACAGGATCGCAAATCCCATCCACTATCTCTTCATACTATTTTCCTTCCAATTTAGCCTCCTTTTAGTGGTTAATAAACTTCTCTCCTCTTCTTCTACTTGCAGGGCATCAAAGAAGACATCATTTTAAACCACACATGCTACAAGGGTATCCCAATGTCTCTAGCCTTTGTGCTCAATGATGCTAATTTATGTTTGTACTGTCCATCTTGTTTGCAGATTTCATAACCACCACAAATATTTACCAAACAAATCATCAACTATCCTTTTAAAATTGTCAGTACCATCCTTTCCTATTCTTTTCAATCTGCAAATTTTATCACTTTCAATAATTTAATGTGCTTAGAATTTTGTAATAGAATGTTATTTCTCATAGGTAAGCAATGCTAGTGAAAAATCAACCTACAAAACCAAGCAAAGACATACAGAACAATACAACATCAACAACTATTGTAAGTACCTTCCTTTTCGTATTCTTTTCAATCTGCAAGTCCTATCATACACTTAAATTTCTCACAGGTATGCGATGGCTGCTTAAGATCACTCACATACAGAAAAATACAACATCAGCGACTACTCAATACTCTGATTCAATTTAGCGACCAAGATTTAACATGACATCGATTTTGTACTTCACAAATATGTACATCAAATGGTTGTATAACATGCTAGAAAGGCCAACATGGGGGTTGGAGGGTGGATAACATAGATTTCCTGGGTCTAGCAAAAAATATTGGTTGGGTTTTATACAGTCTAAAGTAGAAACCATTTGTAATAACTACTTTATTTGGCTCTTTCATATTGTACAACATGCTAAATTCAGCAACATGGCGGATGGTGGGTGGTTCACTTCATATTTTACGACAAACTATAAATATTGGTTGGGTTATGTATACTCACATATTTAAATATCTATAAAGATTTCTTTTTTCTATTGCTTCAATTGCTTTGTTTCTTTATGATGCTTCTACAAAGTCAGTGCACTTTTCTATAGCTTTCATTCGTTGCAAGTTTTCCTTTATTTGCTTCGTACTCTATAATGCCTTTACAATCACACCTATCGGCCTCCTGCTGTAGGCACTCCCCCTGCAACTACTAGTTTAGTGATGTGAGGAAGTCTCTATTAGAGTTAACCATTAGTAAGAATAATAGTATTGACATGTGCATTTATTGATGGACATTGAAATATGGAAATGCATATACATGCATATGGGATAGGTTTATCCATTAAATAGGACTAACTGTTGTTGAAATTAATTGTGGATGTGTAAGATGCTAGTAAATGATGATGTGAGAGGCATAAATTCATTACATATACATTTACTATGCGACTATCCTTAGCTAAGGAAGCATGAGAGTAAGGAAAATAGAGGCAGATGGAGCGAGGTGTCTTAATTAAAGTGGGGTACCTAGCATTAGCAATTGTTTTTGCCAATCCAACAGCTGATATAGGTGGTTCATTTTTTGTAATAGAAGAGAGATTTTTAGGGGAGGAAGATTTGACATGGGCAAGTCATGGAGATGGGGAGAAGACGGATGTGGAAGCACTTCTATCCATTAAGAACATCGTTACTCTCGATCCCCTACACTCCTCTCCACCTTGACTACAAATGCATCATTAAATGTGTGTTCATGGAATGGGGTTTCATGTAGAAAAATACCCACAGAGTGGTGGCCATCATTCTCCCTCAACTAGGATTAGAAGGTACCATTTCTCCTTTTATAGGGAACTTCTCTCTATTAGCTAATTTGAATCTCTCTGACAATTCTTTGATGGGAAAGATTCCACCTTAGCTTGGCCAACTGAAGGCGTTGGTAGTACTTGAACTCAACAAAAATCTATTGATGTATTCCATACCCATGTCTCTTGCTAATTGCACACACCTTCAGTGGATTATACTTTCAAAAAAGAACTTGAGGAGAAGCATACCAGAAGAATTTGGTGGCCTAGGCAACCTAGAGCATCTCCGCTTGTCCTACAATGATCTGGGTGGAAACATTCCAAATTCATTGGGGAACTCCACATCCCTCCTTGATTTAGTCCTTGGCTATAATAGGCTAATAGGCTTACAGGTTTGATTCCATCTTCTTTGGGTTTGATAAAAGGTATGTCATATCTTTACTTTGAACACAATGGTCTAGGTGGAACCATTTTAAATTCTCTAGGGAATTGCACATCCCTCCTTGAGTTGTCTATTGGCTATAACAATCTCAATGGTTCAATTCCTTCTACTTTGAGCCTGATAAAAGGTCTATCAATATCTTACTTTGAAAAAAAATCTATAACTGGTAACATCCCAACTACTCTTAGTAATTTCTCTAAATTGTACTATATTGCATTTTTTCACAACGGTTTGACACAAACCATTCCCTTTGAATTGGGGAGGCTAGACAAATTGCAATACCTTTAGTTGTAGTTCAACAAGTTGGCATCTCAAATCCCTACAACTCTGGGTAATTGTTCTTTACTTGAGGTATTGTTTTTGGGAGATAACTCATTGAATGGTAGTATACCACCTGAACTAGGAAATTTGAAGCAGCTTTTCCAATTGTCATTGTATGGCCTAGGCAATCTGATAGGTTCCCTTCCTATATAAATAGGAAAATGTCGCAGTCTTGTGTGGCTTGATCTTGGATGGAAACTTTTTAAGGGACCATTGCTCTTGAGTATTTTCATGCTTCCTATCTCCACCCTCTCTTTACTTGGAAACAAATTGAGCGGAACCATTTCCTCAGAAGTTGGAAAGCTTACAAATTTAGTCAGTTTGGACTTAGGTATAAATGGGTTTACAGGTTCTATACTAGAGAGCATTGGAAACCTGACGAAGGTGACCTCTTTGACTTTAGGTAGAAATAGATTAGTAGGGAGCATACTTGTAGAAATAACCAATTTGACACTGCTTGAGAATCTCTACATGGACACTAACAATCTGACATGTATACTTCATGAATCCATTGGAAACTACTATTCTTTAAAAGCTTTGTATATGTTTTCCAACAATTTAAGCAGATCTATACCATATAGTTTTGGTGAACTCAAAAATCTTACTCAGCTAGCCATCTACAACAATAAAATTTCTAGGGCTATTCTTGAAAATATTCACAATTTGGTTTCACTTCAAGGTTGGATGTTTCTGTTAATCAGTTGATGGGACAAGTTCTGCCATCCTTAGGCAACTGCAATTTTGTGAGGGATTTGGTATTGGCAGACAATTTTGTGAAAGGAAGAATTCCTGTGACCCTATTTAACAACACTACCTCAAGAAGCTAAAATTATCCAACAACTTGTTCCACGAAGATCTAAATTTTAATTTCTCTTCTTTCACCGATGTTATTTCAGCTCATTCTAATAATTTCTCAGGGACTTTGCCTGCTTCATTGGCTGATTATATACTTCTTTGGCTTCTAGATCTGAGAAAGAATCGATTGACAAGTGAGTTTCCTCCAGACATTTTGCGAATTGTGAAGAATTGAGAGTTTTAAGTCTTGGCTCTAATGACCTTGAGGGTAAAATACCTCTATGGATCACAAACCTTACTATTTTGCAGGTGTTGGATTTTTCCAATAATAATTGCAGTGGAAGAATCCCCTCAAGTTTGAAGGACCTCAAGGGATTTCAAATTCTAGAATTTTCTCAATTGATAGGTAATACACTCTATGAAGACATGCCCATAGTATTAAAAGGAATCAAGTATACAATTACTTGTGCGATGACAACAAATACTATATTGGACCTGTCATACAATACTCTTATCGGGAAAACACCAAAAAGCATAGGTAATCTATTTAGCATGAGGTTGTTAAATCTATCAGGAAATCAACTACAATGTCACATACCTGCACCTCTAGGACAAATATCAACTCTGGAATAGTTGGACTTGTCTCAGAATAGTTTGAGTGGGTAGATACCATAAGAGCTCTCTAACTTGTTCATCTTGGCCTATTTCAATGTTTCTTTCAATGGTCTTTATGGGCACATACCCAGAGGACAACAATTTGTGACTTTTCATGAGAGGTCATACCAGGGAAACCCTCCATGTTTATGTGATAATACAAATAGATCTACTTTCAGGAAGTGGATTAAAAATGTGACATTAGTGTCACCTTTACAAAAGGAGGAGAAGTCACTCTAGAACAGGGTAGATGAGTAGGTGTCATTCATTGTTGTTGGCTTGGGATTAGGAATTGGATTTGCGAGAACAATATCTATGATTGTGTGGGGAACCAGCCTTTGTAATTTTATTAGGACACTTAAATGAAGAGGATTTTGTGGTGTTTAAATTACATATATCAGTTTCAGTTTCAACAAATCACTCCTATAGCGGCTGGTTAGATGTGCATTCAGTTGTTCATCTTAAAATTGTTTTTGTTTTTGTCTATTCAACACAAAAATTCTAGGATTGCAAGATTAGGTTATGAGGATAGAGAGAAAGAATTTGCGTGTTTATAGTTTATAAAAGGTTTTTTATTGAGGTTAATTTGTCATTCTTAGAGCACAACTAGTAGGTGTTGGCAATTGACACTCATTGGATTCATATATTGTCATTGATGGCAACAAGATTCTACAAAAGACATATACTGGCATTAATAGGCATTCACCAGTAGATGCTAACATTGTATATCCAAGATCACAACCGGCACCGACATCCAACACTTCAGTGAAGCCAACATCAATCTAGGTTTTGAAGGAAGTTTTATTTGTAAAATCATTTTGTTATTATTAGGCTGCCATTGTATATCTTTTGTAATGTATTTTAAGGTGACATAAGGCATTTTTTTTGTAAAGGGTATATAGTTCAAATTTTTAGGTCATTGTGATATGATGTAGTATGATGGAATGGGAGAATATGTCACAAGGCAATAGAACTGTGTAATGAGAAGGATATGTATGTAGATCATTTGTATGTGAATGTTATATCATAAAATGATCTATAGATGGTTTGTAAAGAATTCTTGGAGGAAAGGAGATATCGATAGAAGTGTTCAAGGTTTATGAATTAGTACAAAGCAGATCTATAATGGGAACTCTTTTTGGCATTATAGATGCATTTTGTGAGTTTGTTATTATTGTTTTATCTCAATAGAAGCTTGTAGTCAGTGAGACTCTTTTGTGTTGAGTTGTGTGCCTTCTTGCATGTGCAGGCCCCCCTTTTTATGTAATATCTTTCATATGGATAGTGAATTGATATTGTGGGTCACAAATCCCACCATGGTTTTTCCTCTTTGAGGTTTTCCACATATAAATTATGTGTGTTATGGTGTTCATTAATGTGGATGGTTTATTTACTTCAACTTATATGTTTCTTCATTTACCAGTTTATATGTGTATGTTATAAAAGGGTGGAATCATATCTTACCAGGAGAACACTGATTCATTCCCCCCTCTTAGTGTTCTTGGATCCCAACAATTGGTAGTAGAGCTTGGTGCCTCGGAAGAAGTTTAACAGCTTGAGGAAGATCCTGAAACTAGAATCATTAAACATGGCTATGGAAAAGCAACTTGAGATGGTACTTGAGGATTATGATGCTGAAAGGATGGAGAACTTAAAACTACAAGATGAATTGAATTCTGCTAATGAATTCATTCTTGTCCTACAAGAAAGGTTATCATCAACTCAAGCTAGGAGGAAGGAACTTTTTCAAAAATAGGATGATGAAAATGTAGTCAAGGAACACTGTCAGAAACTGAATCAAGCAAACCTGCTCATGCAAAATAAAATGCAAGACCTGACTATGAGGATGTCAAACGATATTGAGGATAGAAAGAAGAAGGCAGAAAATCTTGCTATATCTTTGAAGAACAAATGTGAAGAATGTGACAGATTGGCTCATGAGAATGATATGTTGAAAACTAATTTGGTGCAATCCCAGAATAATGAACAAGAACTTAAAAGACAAATAATAACTCTGAGAGATGATCTGACTACTGCAAGTGAGTATAAATAAAAATTGAGGATTAGTGTTGCACAGTTGGATAACTTACTAAAAAGATAAAGGTAGCGTGATGATTCTAGAGGACTTGGATTTGTACAAGGTGAAAGTTGTGGTACTACAAATAAAGATCAAACAACCGGTATGCAAAACTCATCAGAATAGAGGAAACTGGTAAGACAATCTAATGCTTATAAATTCAATGGTAGATTCTTTGTTTCTAATAAATTTGGGCATATGGCTAAACAACATATAAATATAGAAAATCAAAACTACAATTTTGTTCCCGGTCAATGCACAAATTGCAAGAAATATGGTCATAAGTCAAAAGACTGCAGAATGAATGTTAAATGTCATGCATGTGGAAAGTTTGGACATTCGGTTAATCAATGTAGGTCAAGGAATGACACCAGATATATTAAATAAATTCAAAATAACAATATATTACATGTTATGCAAGCAACAAAATAGGTCATATTACTAAGTATTGCAGAAGCAAGACTAAACCCATTAGAAATGATAAAGAAAATGAGAAAGGAATGCAAAAGGTAGATGAAATACAACAAGATCACACCAAGAGATGAGTTATAAAGTCTAAAGAACCAAGTGGAGATTCATCTACACCGGTAACTCCATCGGTAGAATAAAGCATTCCTGCATCGATAGGAAATTAAATTGGTAAGTGAGGCATATGCCTTAGGGGTTGGCAAATTCATTGAAAATCTTGCATATTCCTTGGAAAAGATCTGGAAGAGATCTAGAAGAAATTGGGAGAGTTTTATTAATCATTGATGAAGGTTTACTCAACATAAAACTATGAAACTGACATTCAATAGGGTACATCATTAAGGATTTATGATAGTGAAGGATTAGGGTTTACTTGTTGATAAAAATGAAAAGAACTCATTTTCACTCACCTAGCACTCAAGAAAACTAGAGCAAAGAAAAGGTGAATCTCAGGCGATCAAGAGCGAGCAAAGGCATTCTAAAAGGATTTCCAACAATTATCTGAGAAATAATCAAATCTTCAAGTCGGTGATCATTTTCAGGTAATTCTTTGAAAAGGAATTCAGATCATCTGCTCCTACTTTCATTGCAAATCCTACCATTGTTGAAGTCAAGGATAGTTTGAGACCTATTTTTAAGGAAGTTCCCAAGATAGCCAAGAAGTAGGACTCTGTGGGTGCATTCTCAAGGGTTCCTGATGGTATAATGTATGTAGAAGATGTAAGGGTATATATTCACTACACCTTGGAAGATCTAGTGATGGTATAATGAAAGAATAAGTATCTAGTAGATTACTAAGAAGGGGGGGTGAATCAATAAACTAAAAAACTGATACAAACTTCCCAAACTCAATCTCAATCACACAAGGTAGACTTATCAATACAATACCAGTGTTAAGAATAATACTCATAAGAATACCGGTTGATTGTTGAAGCAACTTAACTATGAACAACTTAAATAATGTAAACATCCAAATGCTTAGTCGTATGTCAACATACTCTATCTCTCAATGCTTCTAGTTATCATGTCTTATCAATATAGTTAAGTAGCTAATAAAATCAACAAATAAGATCATAACCACAAAAACATTCACCACATGACACAAATATTTATACGTGAAAAACCCAAATAGGTAAAAACCACAGTGAGATGAGACTCACAAGATAGCTATCTAAACTCTTCTGAAGTTCTCCTTGTTAGGAGCCAAGACCATTAAAGCTTTTACAATAAGTCTTGTTAGGAACTGATCCTGTTAGGAATCACCCAATTAAGGGATTTACAAAATGCCTTTATAAAAACAAAATACCGTATTAGGAGTAATCTCGGTAGAGGATTTAAGAATCCAAGCTAATGGACCACCCTGTTAGAGGATTTAAGGAGTAACCAAGCCTGTTAGAGCTTACCCAGTTAGGGTATTTCAATTCTACTGTAATTGTTAGAAGACAAAAGGTTTTTCTTGATCTATCTGAATAACACTACATTTTCTTGATCAGATCCATTTAAGCTTCAATCTTCCTTTACACAAACTACAGATTCATTCTCTGGTTCGGCAACCACACACTCAATCTAATTTCTGCCAACACCTTTTACAAAACAACTTCATCGACCTTAAATACATATCAATTAGGTCGGTAACACAACAAAAACCTAATTCTCTCATAGAGAGTACAAATAGATTGGTTCAAGAGTGACCGTTGGATTTACATAGCAATCTGTACACATTATTCAAGAGAATTCTAACTACTCCTTGATCACCACTTCATCGATATTTGTAACTCATCACATGCTTTGCTTTAGATGCAATCCACTTTGCTCATTTCCTAGACAATCAAACAAATAAAATGCACCAGAACAATTTGAACTTGTCTTCATACAATGACAACATGTGTCACCATCATTATCGCTCAACATACTTAATTAGTTAGGGTTTAACAAAAAAAAACAACTTGTAGGGTTTACTGGTTAGATAGGGTTTATCCTCATACACTGGTTATCGGTTCAACTCACATACTTACATACTAGTTTACAACATCTTCCACAAAGTTCTTCCTACTGGTTACAAGATAATAACAATAATATCAACACTATCACAAATATCATTATCGGTTCAATTGACATCAATGAAAATATAACATATCTTTAATGAAATCTTCATTCAAATGCCAACAATCTCCCTCTTTGGCATTTATGGCAATACAAATATCAACACCTCTGATTGTTGTTGTGATTAGTGAATAGAAATATTGGTTTACATACTAAGTATTCACCATGCTCTATTTGTCATCATCTTGATATTGGTTCACCTTTACCAATCACATAATTCTTCTCCCCCTTTGACAACAATGCCAAATTGAAAGTAAAACATGTAATGCCAAATTTTCACTATGCATCAACAACATACTGTAACTTGATGCTCCCTCTGTAGAATACATCCACTTCTACATCAATCCATGTAAAATTTTGCACGTGGTTCAGGGACTAATGCAATTAGCATCATGCTCAACTGACCTCATGAAGGGGTACAACCCCTAGTTGACTTCTAAGACACTCAAATGTAGTCTTAGGTAGAGGTTTGGTAAAAATATCTTCAAGTTGCTCCTTGGTAGAAACATGCTCTAAGATAACATCTTTGCTTTGAAATTTTGCCCTCAAGAAATAATACTTCAATTCAATGTGCTTGGTTCATGCATGCAAAATAGGATTCTTAGAAATATTTATGGCACATGTATTATCACATAAGATCTTTATGGAATCTGAGATCTTTATCTTAAAACCTTCCAAAATGTGCCTCATCCAAATAGCCTATGTGCAATTCATATAAGCTACAACATACTCAACTTCAGCAATAGATTGTGAAGTACAACTCTACTTCTTATGACTCCATGAAACAAGCCTTCCTTCTAGAAATAATTCTCAACCGGTAGTGCTTTTCATGTCATCAACATTTCTTTCCCAATCAGCATCTGTGTAGACCTTCAAATCAAAATTTCCTCCATATGGATACCATAATCCATAGTCAACTGTATCTTTCAAATATCTAAAAATTATCTTGGTTGCTATCAGATATGTTTCCTTTGGATTCTTCTAAAATCTAGCAACTATGCCAACTGCATGGGCTATATCTAGTTTGTTGTGAATAGCATAATGTAATTTTCCAATCATTGATCTGTATTCATTTTCATCAACAAACTTAGATTCATCTTCCTTGGACAATTTATAGCCTATAACTATTGGTGTTCCAACTAGTTTACAGTCACTCATGCCAAATATCTTCAAAACCTCCTTCACATACTGAGATTGTGTAATGAAAATACCATTCTTCATTTGTTGTATGTGCAAGCCTATGAAATTTTTTATTTCCCCTACTAAAGACATTTCAAATTCATTTTTTATTTCTTCTACAAAATTGTTTCTCATGACATCATTGCCTTTGAATATAATGTCATCAACAAATACTTCACTAACCAGCATTTCATCTCCTTCAGACCTGAGATAAATGTTACTATCATCACTTGTTCTTACAAAGCCTATCTTCATCAAATGTGTATGAATCCTTTCATACCATGCTCTAGGTGCCTGCTTTAATCCATATAAATCCTTATGCAATCTGTATACCATATCTTTCTCATCAGTCAAAGCATAACCATCTGGTTTCTCTATGTATATCTCTTCTTCCAATATCCCATTCAAAAATGTATACTTAACATCCATTTGGTATACCTTGAACTTCTTATGAGCTGCAAATGCAAGTAAAGTTCTGACACCTTGTAGTCTTTCTACTAGTGCAAAAGTTTTGCCATAATATTCTCCTTCTTCTTGTGCATAACCCTTGCAAACCAACCTAGCTTTGTTGTGAATTAGAATACCATCTTCATTCAACTTGTTTCTAAATACCCATTTAGTAGCTATAACATTCTTGTTTATCCGTCAGGGTACTAGGGTCCAAGTGTTGTTCTTCTCAATTTGATCCAATTCCTCCTTCATAGCTTTAACCCAATGATCATCACCAAATGCCTCCTTAGCACTTCTTGGTTCAATAGTGGAGATCATGCAAGAGTTATCTCTTATTCTCCTTCTAGTTAGTACTCTAGCATCCTTATCCCTAATAATTTGTTCAAGACTGTGATTCAGTCTCACATATCTAGGAATAACATGATCATTATCTTTAGGTTCAACTTCTTCTTCATCTTCTTCCTCTGAATTTATTTGTTCTAGTTGAACAAGTGCATCAGAATTTGTTTTATTGGTTTCAGATTTAAGTGTTTCAGGTTCCAAAAGCAAAATACAAGGATCTTCATCCTTCTTCTCCAAATTGGTTCCTTCTGAGACTTCAGGACATTCATCTACTCAAACATCAACACTCTCAACAATTTTTTGTGTCCAGTATTTGAAACATTTGTAGGCCTTACTCTTGGTGGAATAGCCAAGAAATATGCCTTCATCACTCTTACCTTCAAATTTGCTAATGTAATCACCTCTTTTAATAGAACATTTACTTCCAAATATCTTAAAATAGCTAACATCAAGTGATCTTCCATACCAATATTCATAAGGGGTCTTGTCCTTACCTTTTTTCACCAGAACTCGGTTCATTGTGTAGACAGTTGTATTGGTAGCTTCTCTCCAAAATGTTTTCACTACACCTCCTTGTATCAACATTGTCCTAGTAGCTTCAACCACTAACTAGTTGTTCCTCTCTGCAATACCATTCTATTGTGGTGTCCTTGGTGCAAAAATTTGTCATTTGATACCATTCTCATCATAATACTTAGTGAATTCCTCATAAGTAAATTCATCGCCTTGATCTATTCTTAGACATTTTATCTTTTTGCCACTCGCTTTCTTAGCTAAGGCCCTGAATGCCTTGAACTTACGAAAGGCTTTAGTCTTATCTTTCAAGAATGTGACCCACATTATCCTTGAACAATCATCAGTGAAGATCATGAAATATTTGTCACCTTGAATGATTCTTATGATTATTGGTCCACATATATTTGTATGAACCAAATATAACAAGTTCTCTGCTGAGAAGGAATTTCTCTTGAAAGTTGAAGAAGTCATCTTTCCTAACTGACATTCTTTACAAAGAGCATTAACCAGTTTATCTAGCTGAGATAGACCCCTTACTGTCTTGTACTTACTCATTTTAACAATGTTATCAAAATTTATATGACAAAATCTCGTATTCCAAAGCCAACTATCATCTATCTTTGCAATCAAACAATTGCTAACTTTAGGATTAAGATGAAACAAATTACCTCTTGTTTATTTCCCAGTTCCAATCAATTCACCTTTACTATCAAAGATTTTGCACATACTATTTTTAAACTCTAGTGGGTATCCTTTTTCATTAAGTTATGCCACACTCAAAAGATTATGCTTTAGACCTTAAACCCAATAGACATTGTCAACACTACTCTTCCCATTTAGAGAAATAACTCCCTTACCTTTGACCATACAGGGTGAGTCATTGCCAAATCTGACAACACCGCCATTAAATTCCTTCAAGGAAATAAATTTGATCTAATCACTGGTCATATGATGTGAACAACCACTATCAATGATCCAATCATCAGAGTTATCCATACTGGACACTAATGCCTTCTAGTCTGATATGTCTTCCTTAATAGCTATAAACACAATATCTTCACTAGCACTACCATCAAATTCATCATCTGTGATACCACTATCAACAACTATAAGACAATATTGCTTGCCTTTACCCTTATACTTCTTGAATTTGTCTCTCTTGTGCTCATTTTCACCATTAGGACAATTAGCTGCTATACGACCAATCTTGTTGCATGCAAAACACTTTAAAGGTAATTTACCTCTATATTTGCTAGTGCCTCTAGGCAGTCATTTTGCCAACAATGCTTCAAGTTCCACTAAATTGTCTTCATCATCAACATCTCTACTAGATCTAGATTCATAGCCATGGAAGGTATCTCTACTTTTTCTCATAGATGGGTTAGAGACAAGAGCTCTGAATGCAGATTCTGATTTCTGTACACTACCATCATAACCATTTAATTCAAAAGTAGTAAGTTTGCTAATGATAGAGTCAAGAGTTACCTTAGTTTTTTCAATGGATTTCATCTCCTGAATAGGTACAACTCAGACAGCGTAAACCGGTAGCAAGGTTCTTAGTACCTTACCGACCACTATGGCATCTTCCACTTTCCCTCCTGCACTCTTTATTTCAGTGACTATCTCTTTTACCCTTTGACCGTACTATTGGATATTGTCACCTTTAGACATTATCATGTGATCAAACTTTCCTCTTAGAATCTCCTCTTTATCAATCTTAATATGTTCATCACCACTATAAATCTCTTCAAGTTTTCTCCATACTTCATATGTACTTTCAAGAGCATGAACATCTACATATTAAGCATTAGACAGGGAATTGATAATATCCTCTAATGCTTGATGATTTTTTTGTTGTTATTTCTTCTAATCATCAGTCAGAGTTCCAGTAGGTGCAATATACTTAGTTTTTACATGATCCCAATAATGACCTCCCACACTCTTGATGTAAATCTTCATTCTGTCACTCCAAATTCTATAGTTCTCTCTATTGAACTTTGGACCTTCCTTCTTCATCATGATCTACAAGATATTTTCCTCAAGTTGTTAGGCTTTATATTTAAGAGGACCTGAGAAGCTCTGATACCAATTGATGGTATGATGAAAGAATAAGTATCTGATAGATTATTGAGAGGGGGGAGAGGGAGAATAAGTAAACCAAAAAACTGATACAAACTTCCCAAACTCAATCTCAATCACACAAGGTAGACTTATCAATACAATACCACTGTTAAGATCAATACTCATAAGAATACCAGTTGACTATTGAAGCATCTTAACTATGAACAACTTAAATCTTGTAAACATCCAAATGCTCAATCATATGTCAACATACTCTATCTCTCAATGCTTCCAGTTATCATGCCTTATTAGTATAGTTAAGTAGTTAATCAAATCAACAAATAAGATCATAACCACAAAAGCATTCACCAAATGACACAAATATTTATACGTGGAAAACCCCAAATAGGTAAAAAACATAGTGAGATGAGACTCACAAGATAGCTATTTGAACTCTTTTGAAGTTTTCCCTATTACGAGCCAAGCCTGTGAAAGATTTTACAATAATTCTTGTTAAGAATTGATCCTGTTAGGAATCACCCAATTAAGGGATTTACAAAATGCCTTGATAAAAAGAAAATAAACTATTAGGAGTAACCTCGGTAGAGGATTTAAGAATCAAGCTAATGGACCACCTTGTTAGAGGATTTAAGGAGTAACCAAGCTTATTAGAGCTTACCCGATTAGGGGATTTCAATTATGCTATAATTGTTAGAAGACAACAGGTTTTTCTTGATCTGTCTGAATAGCATTACATTTGCTTGATCAAATCCTTTTAAGCTTCAATCTTCCTTTACACAAACTATAGATTCATTCTCTGGTTTAGCAACCACACACTCAATCTAATTTCTGCCAACACCTTTTACAAAACAACTTCATTGATCTTAAATACAAATCAATTAGGTTGGTAACACAACAAAAACCTAATTCTCTCATAGAGATTACAAATAGATCAGTTCAATAGTGACTGTTGGATTTACATAGCAATCTGTACACATTATTCAAGAAAATTCCAACTGCTTCTTGATCACCACTTCATTGGTCTTTGTAACTCATCACACGCTTTGCATTAGATGCAATCCACTTTGCTCATTCCCTAGACAATCAAATAAACAAAACATGCCAAAACAATTTGAACTTGTCTTCATACAATGACCACACATGTCACCATCACTACCACTCAACATACTTAATTGGTTAGAGTTTAACAAAAAAAAACAACTGGTAGGGTTTACCGATTAGATAGGTTTTATCCTCATACACTAGTTACCAGTTCAACTCACATACTTACATACTGGTTTACAACATCTTCCACAAAGTTCTTCCTACCGATTACAAGACAATAAAAATAATATCAGAACTATCACAAATACCATTACCAGTTCAATTGATATCAATGACAACATAACATATCATTAATGCAATCTTCATGCAAATTCCAACATCTAGGCACTGAGGACATCAAGGGAATGTAACAATCTATGATACTGGGTAGCTCTAGAACAGTCAAGTCTAAATCTAAAGTCATCGAAGACCTAGGGTTAATTGGTATCCTATACATATTAGAATTCAAGGATTAAGTGACTAGATATGTTCTAAGAAGGGTCCACAACATATTCATCTAGCTGGATGGAACCTAAATGATCACTAAGGAAGCAATTCAGGCAGTCACTAGCTTACCCAAAGTCAGACAAGAACCTAGAAATAAGATCTCCAACTCTGAGGTTGAAAAGTTCACCGATGCAACCCATGATGGAAAATCAATGAGGATCAGCACCATCAAGGACATAGATGTGAAGTTTGCCAACATGATCATCAGTTACAAGGTAACTCAATCTAGTTGATTGAACTCTATTGCCAGTTCATGTATCCATGTAGCACACCAAATGCTACATAATGATGTAAAATATGATTTATTTGAATGGCTAAGTAGTGAACTAATGCTGGATCTTGGCAAAATTAAGGGTGTCGAGAAAGGAACTTTAAGGTTGAGGAATCTTATTGTCTATTTAATGATATACTTCATAAATGAGCTACTTGGTTTAGGGAAGAAGCATTGGGCTCATGACATACTGATAGGTATGCAAATCAAAGATGCAATCACCAGTCTTGGTACCAACAGGGATGAAAAGCTTTGGGGCTACTTCAAAACTTTTCAAGAAAACATGAGACAAAGGGAGAGGATCTCAAAGCACATTGTGGAGAAATACACCACTAGTATTTTCTTTATGGTAAAAACTTATGAAACCCTCATGGAGGTAGTGGAACCTAGAACCATATGGGTCACTGAGCTAGGGTATGAAGTAGATGACAACATTTTGGCACTATGAAGGAAAAGGCTCTTGAAGTTAAAACTAGCTTCAACAAGAAAAGAAGAGAGAAGAAAATTGATAAGATGTCTACATTTGTTCAAAATATGATTCATAGGATAGGTATTGAAATTGGTTCTGGATCCAAACCAGTAGAAAGACTGGTAGTGGTTAATGCTTCTAAGGAGAAGAGGCCTGAAACTTTCATTTCTTCTATCACTTATGACTCTTATCCAAAGGATAACGAGCCTCTAGCATTCAAAAGGGTACAAAGAAAGAAATTTGACTAGCCTCCAGTAGAGGAGAAGAAGGTGGAGCCAAGGAGGAGGCTTGTGAGAAAAGTAACAAAACCTATTGCACCCACACCTCTGGCAAGGAAACCTATTCAGAAAAGGAAACTAGTCAACCCCCAATAATTTGTATCAGAAGAAGAAAAAGAGTTTTGAAGCAATTGAATTTGGTAAGGTTATAGTAACATGTGCTGAATTGATAGATGAGATAAAAAAAAAGATGGTATTTTGAAGAATGTATCTAATTACTATGAAAATATAGATGATAATGAGCAGAATAAAATTGAAGAAGCAATTTTGTAACATATAAATATATATAAGAAATCTTTAGTAGAGATTTTGAAGGAAATTCCTTTATCACTGTATAATAAGTTAGATGCAAGAGGACTAGATGCAGTCAAGAGGGATAGATAAATTAAGGAAGTTAAACTTTTGAATATGTGTGTCTCAATAAACAATGAGGAAATGAAATGATGTATTGATGTTGCAAACAAAACAGTTTTTAGCAACAAACCCCGACAAATAAGACTAATGATGGGCATGGTAAATGAAATAATAAATGAGACTAGAGATGGTTGGCCAAATTCTTCCAAAAGAATCTAGATTTCCTTACCTCCCAAGAAGAATTTGTCAAGGTAACAACTTCCGTCATTCCAAACAAATCTAAAGGAAAAGGAATTTTGGGAAGTTTAGAACCAATTTTGGATATACTGGCAATAAATAAGAGTGTATAGACACCACCGACAGTTAGATTCAAAATTGACGAGAGTGTGCAGTCCATACCAATAGAGACAACTTTGTACTAAGGCAATGTAGATAATATACAGGGTATTGACAATATTGTGGATAATACTCCACCGATAGTAACTGATATTGCACCAAGTGGTGAAGCCATGTGCAAAAGAGGATAAGTTAAAGGGGACTGATAAGAGTATACTGGCAGTCAATGTTGATTCCTTGATAAAATTTTTGGCAATTGACACTTCTCAAGTTGGGAAGAAATCAATTACTGAGATGAGTCCCACTGAGTTAATGGTGGTGGCTACTCAAAAGCTAATAAAGGAGGGATCTGTAGACAAAGGAATAATAGAACTATCAATTACAATTTTGCATAGACTAATTCTTGATTGTATGATTGAAAATGAAGTAAGCCCTTCCAAAAAGCTTAAAGCATTAACTGAGCATATATCTAGTAACTTTCAATCAGTGCAGCAGATTTCAGACCAACAAGCACTTGAGAGATTTACTTTGGCTAAGAATGATACTTTTGATCAAATTATTGAAATAGAGAAGAGGAAGATTGAAGATAAATTGATTCTTATTGAAAAATCTTTGAAACATTGTACTAACATCTACAAGGTCTATTGTAATATAGAAATTCTTACAACAAATGTAAATAACAGGTTAAACGAGCTAAATGAAAAGGTTTCTAATATTGCTAATTCTTTTGATGGAATGGCCTCACTCTCAACATCTATTGATGAAAAAATTTTGTCTTTAGAGAACCAATTTTTTCCTTTTGAAAAGTAAAGAGATAAGATCATTCAGAGAGAAAGGAGTCTCAAAGGATTGGTGAGTCCAAGATTGGATTCACTTGGTGTATATAAGAGGAAATATATGGATATTATTGCAAAGCTCACATCGGTAGAAGTCATAGAGAAGGAAACACTTGCACACTTACTGAGTAGACTTGTATCCATGTCTAAAACTTTAAAAACCGGTTGGGATACATATTTATAGTTGCTAGAGAAAGTTTATCCAAACATTTTGAAATTGGTCAAGCTCCAATAAAGTAATTTGTATTTGTTCATTCTTTTGCACATATTCTTAAACAAATTCTTTCAATTATTTCATCGGTCTTTGGCATTGATGCCAAAGGGGGAGTGTATATATGTGAAAAATATGAGAAGGATATCAGGTTGGTGTATTGCTCAAGGGGAGCATATCTCACATTTCAGTTAAACCGACAGGGAATCCATTTTTCACATGAGTGTTGCCATCAATGCCAAAGGGGAGATTGTTGGCAATTGACACTCATTAGATTCATATGTTGACATTGATGGTAACAAGATTGTATAGAATACATATACTGGCATTAGGAGGCATTCACCAGAAGATACCGGCATTGTGTATCCAGGATCATAATCGGCACCGGTACCAACACCACATCCAACACTTTAATGAAGTCGACATCAATCTAGGATCCGAAGGAAGTTTTATTTGTAAAATCATTTTGTAATTATTAGGCTGACATTGTATAGCTTTTGTAATGTATTATAAGCTAACATAAGGCATATTGTTTGTAAAGGGTATATAGGTCAGTTTGTTAGGTCATTATGATATGATGTAGTATGATGGAATGGTAGAATATATGACAAGGCAATAGAACTATGTAATGCAAAGGATATGTATGTATATCATTTGTATGTGAATGTTATATCATGCAATGATCTTTAGATGGTTTGTAAAGCATTCTTGGAGGAAAGGAGATACTGGTAGAAGTGTTCAGGGTTTATGAATCGATACAGAGAAAATCTATAACCATAACTCTTTTTGGCATTATAGATGCATTTTGTGAGATCTTTATTACTGTTTTATCTCAGTAGAAGCTTGTAGTTAGTGACAATCTTTTGAGTTGAGTAGTATTCTCTAGGAAATGTGCCTTCCTGCATGTGAAGGCCACCCTTTTTATGTAATATCTTTCATATGGCCAGTGAATTGATATTGTGGGTCACAAATCCCACCGTGGTTTTTCCTCTTTGAGGTTTTCCACATATAAATTTTGTGTGTTATGGTGTTTATTCATGTGGATGGTTTATTTACTTCAACTTATATGTTTCTTCATTTACCAGTTTATATGTGTATGTTATAAAAGGGTAAAATCATATCTTACCGGCAGAACACTGATTCACCCTCCCCCTTAGTGTTTGTCGATCCCAACAATAGGTCACTTCAAAATTTAGTTAGTTAATAGTATTGTAATATGTTGAATGTGTTGGGTGGGTAAGTAGTTAATAATACTATAATATGTTGAATATGTTGGGTGGTTAGGTAGTTAGTTAATGTATTTGGTGGGTTATTTATAGTTCAGAGGTCTGGATGGTTGGTTGTATGTGAAAGCGTAAAGAAGGATTTAGTACAATAGATATTAAAATGTAATTTCATCTGGTGGAATAATAATATTACTATGAGATTTTGCCAAGATCTAGAGGCAATGGAAAGCACAAATAAGAGAGACAAAATAGATGATAGGAATAAATTGTATTCTATCAAGATGAAAATACTGATCAATTGGATCATCAATCAATAGTTCTTGTTAGATACTTGATCAATCCCAAAGACACTGAGAGGGGAGGGTGAATCAGTATCTGACTAGTTTATGAAAGATTTAAACTTATTTGCTACTTTACAACCCAAACTAATTGGTAAAAGCACAAAATTGTGTCACGTTTAAGGCTAACTTATCAGCAGAAGTGAATTTAAGTAATTCTAACTAAAAATTAATTTTAGTCAAACATATGGTCGATATAGATTCATTATAGCTAAGTTATATATGGGCCAAAACTTTTCCAATTGGAAGTGTCTACTAAATGTATATTTTATATTACCTTTGGTCTAATTACAAAAAACCATAAAATTTGATGTTTCAACAACTCCTACTCTTATAGATAATATGTTTTTTGAAATGTAAAAATACCCTTTTATAGATCTACAAGTGAATTTTCCAAAATATATATCTTTTAATATTTGAATTAGTTTTTATGTTTTATATTTTATTTTTATTGAAAGTAGGTCATCAACACTAAAATCTAAGGTTGATTATCTTGTCAAAGAAAAATACTAAAATTTATTAAAAAAAATTGAAAAAAATATGATGCAGTAGAGAAAAGAATCTATGTCAAGATGATATAACTCTTTCATGATTTGGATAAATAATTAAGAAAAAAGGTGGTGGGAATTGGAAACAGTTATATTTTAGCACACACAACTTTTCAAATTTAATGAAAAATGTATATTTATTAAAAATAGTAAACATTATATATCCATGCGCTAAAGTTTCAAATTATCAATATACAAAAAAAATTCAAGAAAAAAAAGTAAATTTTGCTAAATAAAGCATGGTGGCTTGTATAACTTCAATTTCGGTATTTTTTCATCAACTAGATTATAGTGTTTACTTTATAAAAAACTATATTCAAATAATTTTTTAAATTTTTGTTAAAATTACAAACTTAAAATAGACATAAGAATATAAATTTGATTAGTTTACATCATTTCAAAATTCAAAACATATATTTCACTTTCTATTGTTTTAATTTAAAAATTTAAATCAGCATTGGCCATTTCCTTTATAAAAGTGTGACACAGCTTCGTACTTTTACCCCAATATACTGATAAACAAGTAATAATGCAGTAAAGAGAAATAAGAGAGACAACATCAATGCACACCATAACACAAGATATTTTGGCGAGGAAACCCAGTAGGGGAAAAACCTCAATGGGATTTGTGACCCACAATATTTACTCACTGGCCAATATGAATAAATATTACTGATACAATAGGGGGCCTGCACATGCAGGAAGGCCAACAACCTAGAGCTCACTACTCAACAACAAAACTGGAGTCCCACTGACTACAAAATTGGATGATTAAATCCAATGACAATGTAATGCTCAAAATAGCATCTGCAATGCTGGATTTAGTACCAGTTTAAGCTCTCTCAGATACCTCTACCATAAACCTTGCTTCGCTCTGCTCTGCGTTTATTCGCTCATAAAATACTTACATCAAAATGTATATACAGATATTTGCTCTCATATTCATTACCTAATTACATAATCATCTTCTACAAAATGACCTACAAGATCTCATACATGTATGAGTCTTTACAATAGATCATGTCGGCTACAAATAATTAAATACATTACAATATAATTCACATAAAAAAAACTTTATCTTATGCTGGCCTGGGTGTCGATATGATTCATTACCGGTGTAAACTGGATGCCGGTGTGAATGAACTTTGTGTAGCTATTGGTGTTGATGTGCGAAGTTTGTTGCTGGTGTAACCTGTGAACCATATTACCACTTGGTTGTCATCAATGACAACATCAAAAATTCTCATATGAGTGTATAATTCCAACAATCTCCCCCTTTGGCATTGATGGCAACACTCATGAGAAAAATCCAAAAACTGATATCCAAAAATGAATTCCAAAGCTGATCCAAAAATAGGAGTGCTACCCCTGAGCAAATTATCTCTTTTGTACATTTTTCTCCATACTACTACTCCCCCTTTGACATCAATGACAAAGGATGTCAAAAAGAAAGAAATCTACCTCATAGCCAGTAACTGGTTGTGTACAATTTGAAAGATATCCCCCAAAATCAGATTAAGACTTTGCATAAATTTGGTGTTGTTAGAGATAATGGTTTTAGTCTGTTGGATCATACCGGTCAGATAATGCATCTATTGCTCTAGTGATATTTCTCCTTGAATTGTTTCTTTAGACACCTCAATCCACTGAGGTATAAGGTGGTCCAATCTAGAACCAAGTTTTTTTTTCAACTCATGTGCCTTCATTCTTATCCTTGCTTTTTCTTTTTCTAGTTTCTCAATCTTTTCCTCAAAAACTGCCATTACTTGATAAAAAACTAAGGTAAATTCCAAAGAACCTATCATGTTGTCTACTATATCATCAATCTCTTTTTGTGTTTTATTTATCTCTTCATCAATGTCTTATGTCAGGTTGTGAGGCTTGCATGCTTCCTTATACAATTCTTTATATTCCAAAATAGTGGAATTAAGTACCGGTAATAAGGAATCAATATGCTCGATGCAATACTTGATAGTTTTATTAAAGAATTCAGTTTTATCCTTATTCACCCTTTCCTTAATAGTCTCCTCATTAATCTTATCCATAGTTAGAATATTTGAAGCAATGAATTTGGACAATGTATCCAATTTACCTAAAGATCCATCAATATGATCTATCTTACAAGCTGGTGCAATCATTTTTAATGTAGGTAATGTATCATCAATATCCTTAAATACTAAGGCATTGCAATATGTGATCTTATTTATTGAATCCAAAAGTACACCAGTCACATTAGTAGGTTTGTAATCCATGGTGGAATTGCTAGGCTTAGCAATAACTTTCTTTTCTTCAGATACTTGTCCAATTGCCTTAACCACTTCTTCCTTGTTTCCATCATTGACCTTTTCTTTATTCATTGTTTTTGCCTTTTGCTCACTCTGTGTTTCAACTTTGTTTTCAACCTTACTGTCATCCTTACTTTCTGCCTTGCTGCCTATCAGTTCAACTATACTTTGTTTAGGTTCTTTCTCTATCGGTTTCTCTACCTTCTACTGAGTGTCAGTATTTATAGGTTCAGTTTGTTCTTTCACCTTTGCTTCTTCTTATACTTCTATCAGTTTCTCAATGTTAGGCTGAGTAGCATCTGGGATGGTATCAGGTTTCTCAACTTCTTCTGGTATCTCAATGTTCTTAGAGTCAACACTATTGATCGGTGACTCAGAGATCTCAATATTTGTAACTTCATTTTTCTTTACCTCTATAGTTTCCTTGTCCATGACAATGTTCAAGTCTCGAGTGTCCACATTCATGGTAAAGAGAATGTTTGACTCTAGGTTAGTGTCATCTTATGTCATTTCTTTTGCCTTCTCTTCCAATTGACTGTCAGTTTGTACCGGTGCCTCTGCAGTTATTGGTGGGGTGTCCTATGTCAGTGGAGGAAGCTTATCCTTGACCATTATATCAGGTACACTACCAATTTTACTTTTACCTTTATCCTTTTGATATACCTTTGCAAAAGAGATCCATTTACTATCTATCCTTTTCTTCTTTCTTTTCTCTTTCCACAAAAAATATGTCCCACTTGTCTGGTGTTTCATTTGCAATTTCCTTAACTCAATGTGCTATAAGGTTAACCTATTGATGACCACTTACAAAAACTGTTCTATTTGCCTTTGAAATTAAGTCATCAATTTACTATTTAGAGTTAACAGGATGCGCAACAAGTAGAGCCTCTACTTTCAATTTCTTATCTAATTCCATTACTGACATTGTTTTAGCCTCTAACCTCAATGAGTGTTAGGTCCCGGAGACAACTGAGAGGGGGGGGGGGTAAATTAGTTGTCTAATAAATTTAAACCAAAAACAAGTTAACCAAACTTTATGCTGGTAGATAGTTTATCAGTTAATTGCAGTACCCATAAAGATTAATGCATGAAACAAAAAGATAATAATATCCACAACACATAACACTAATATTTGTATGTGGAAACCCTATAAGGGGAAAAACCATTGTGGGAAACCTTACCCACAATCAGATGATACTACTGTAGATAGTATGTGTATACAAATGGGGTCTACACATGCAGAAAGGCCAAGCACCTAGAGCTCACTGCTCAAACACAAATAGGAGTCACACTGACTACAATTGGATGCTTAAATCCAATAATGATGTACTACTCAAATAGCATCTTCATATGCTAGATTCAGTATCGGTTCAGTTCTGATATGCCTCCAAAAACCTTCCTTCACCTTCAAATTATGTCTACGTGTATAGCTATGCTTATTCTTGCATATACCTTCTTACAATTCATTTTTCCAATCGCATATCGATCTTACAAATAAGATCTTACATATATACCATAACCTAAGACCAATTTTAGTAGGTCGGCTCTAAAAGATATTACAATAAAAACAATTTACAAGTAAATCAATAACCGATGCAATATTTGATTCAACATGTCGGCTTAATGCGTTTACAACATTGATAAATCATCTCCAAAGCGTGTCATGCTGATCTCGAATAGATAAGCCTGTTGGTGCTTATCCTAGACCTATTTGCCGATAACAACAAATATACAAACATGAATATACCAATGAATAAATCTCCAAGACAAAGTGTCCAAACAATGTCTTCAACATAACCAAGTGTTTTCCATGTCATTCCAAGTGTCAGTGAACAATATATCCTATCGGTGACTGTGCATAAAGTCACTTGCTTGCCAATGAACATTGCCAATTCTCCAAAGTGCCAGAGTTGATAAGTGTTAATAGGTTTTGACATCAATGACAAAACCATATCAACATATCCAAAATACCAACAATCTCCCCCTGTGGCGTTGATGGCAACACAAGATGGAAAAACCATCAAAGTGCCAAAACAGAAATGCCAGGTACCAAAAACCAACAATCTCCCAAAAGAGATTATAACCAGAAATCAAAATTCAGATACAGAGAGTAATCAATCTCTCCCAAAGTAATAATCACTCCTCCTAGGAGTAACATGAGTTTTCCTTGAGTTTTTCCATATAAATCTCTCCCCCTTTGACATCAAATGCCAAAGCCAATACAAAAAATAGGTTCAAATACAAAATAACAACCAATTCAATATACCAACTACTCCCCCTAAGAAGTAGCTCACCTCATCAAAGCCGAAGTAAAATATTTCTTTGTTGATTCTATTGGTTGATGACAAACATCAACTGTCTAAGTCTCTACCGGTGGGGGTATGACCCCAAGCTAATCTCTGAGATATTCAAAAGTCTCCTTAGGCAAAGGCTTAGTGAATCTGCAATCTATTCTTTAGTATTCACATAAACCAGTTTTATTTCTTTTGCTTCAACATTCTCCTTTAGAAAATTTAGTTTGATAGAAACATGTTTAGTTTTAGAATGTAGTACCAGATTCTTAGATATATCAATTGTTGTAGTGTTATCACAGTAGATAGTTATAGATTCCTTGCATTTTACCTTTATGTCCTTTAACATTTGCTTAAGCCATAATACCTATGTATAGTTTGTTGTTGTTGCAACATATTTTGATTCTGTTGTTGATAAAGATCTGCAACTTTGTTTCTTACTCAACCAAGAAATTAATCTGCTTCCAAGAAAAAATGCTTCACTAGTGGTTCTTTTTCTGTCATCCACATCTCCTGCCAAATTTGCATCTGTATATGCACATAATTCAAAGTTTTCATCTCTAGGATACCATATGACAAGATTTGCAGTGCCTTGTAAGTACCGAAAAATCCTTTTTACTATTGATTCATGATTTTCTTTAGGATTACTCTAAAATATTGAAACAATACATATTTCATTCATAATATCAGGTCTTGTTTGTGTCAAATATAGTAGGCCTACTATCATAGATTTGTACCTAGTCGGATTAACAGGTGTAGATTCATCCCTTAGTGATATTTTGTCATTTGTAGTCATAGGTGTGCTTACTAGTTTATATTTTTCCATCCCAAATTTCTTTAGTAACTCCTTCAAGTACTTAGATTGACTTAAGAATATACCTTTATTAGTCTGTAAAATTTGTAATCCTAAAAATAATTTTATCTCTCCTATCATACACATTTCAAATTCTTGCTGCATTTCAATAGAAAAGTCTTTACATAATCAATCTTCTCCTCTAAAGATTATATCATCAACAAAAAATTCTATAACCAAGATGTCATCATTGGTCACTTTATAGTATAAATTGTTGTCAGCATTACCTTTAGAAAAACCAATCTTCAAAAGATATTTATCCAATCTAGCATACCAAGCTCTTGGAGCTTGCTTGAACCCATACAAAGCTTTCCTTAACCTGCAAACCATATCTTTGTTATCTGTCAAAGAAAATCCATTAGTTTTCTCAATATAAACTTCTTCTTCAAGATCTTCATTCATAAATGCACATTTAATATCTATTTGATATACTTTGTAGTTCTTGTGTGCTGCAAAAGCCAAGAATAATCTGACTGCCTCAATTCTAGCTACTGGTGCAAAGGTTTCATTGTAATCAATTACTTCTTTCTAAGAATATCCCTTAAACACTGGTCTCATGTTATTTTTGATTACCTTACCATCTTCATTAAGTTTGTTCTTGAATACCCATTTTGTTCCAATTACATTTTTTTCTTTAGGTCGGGGAACTAATGTCCATGTGTTATTCTTTTTAATTTATTCTAATTCTTCTTCCATAGCTTTAATCCAGTGTTTATCTTCACATGCCTCATTAATTGATGATGGTTCAATTTGAGAAATAAGACATACCTCTTCATTTTACAGTCTTCCTCTTATCATAACTCCTTGATACTTGTTCCCAATTATTTGATTTTTAGAGTGGTTCAATCTTACATACTGGGGTATCTTCGTTTGCTGCAATTCTTTAGTTACAGTGGAATTTTCAGATGATATTGGTGTAACTAGATCTTCATTCTGTACCGGTGGGTTTAATGTAGTTTCATTTGTTAGTATCTCTGTTGCCGGTTCAGAGTCTATATATCTTGAAGTTCCTTTAAATTGTTCATCAATTTTCAGATTTGTACTCTCAACAATTTTCTGCAATCTCTTGTTAAAACATCTATATGCTTTGCTCTTAGATGAATAACCAAAAAATATTCCCTCATCACTTCTAGGATTAAATTTTCCAATATACTCATCTCTCCTAATATAACATTTACTTCCAAATATTTTGAAATATTTAAGAGTAGGATTAATACCAAACCATAGTTCATGAGGGGTCTTATCGGTTTCACCTTTGATGTGAACTTTGCTGAATGTATAGACTGTTGTGCTTACTTCCTCTCTCCAATATACATGTGGTATATTTTCTTCAAATAACATACTTCTACATCCAAGATAGTTCTATTTTTCCTTTCTAAAACTCCATTCTATTGTGGTGTCCGGGGTGATGATAATTGTCTTCTGCTTCCATTTACTTCACAAAATGTATTAAATTCCTTAGATATAAATTCACCTCCTTGATCTGATTTCAGACATTTGATTTTCTTGCCAGTTTCATTTTCTACCATCACCTTGAATAGTTTGAATTTCCCAAGTGCTTCTGATTTTTCTCTGAGAAAAGTAACCCAACACATTCTAGAATAGTCATCAATGATTAGCATGAAATATCTATCACCTTGTAAGCTTTTAGTTCTACCACATAAATAAGTATGAATTAAGTCAAGAGCATTATTGGATTTTTCTGGAATACTTTTAAAAGATGCTCTAACTTGTTTTCCAAATTGACATTCCTTACATACCAGATTATGAGGTTTAACAATCTTAGGTAAATCTCTAACTACCTTGGTAGTACTGATTTTCACAATGCAATCAAAATTTACATGACAGAGTCTCTTATGCCATAGCCAACTTTCATCAATATGTGCAATCAAGCATGTCTTTTCACTATTATTCAAATGAAAGATATTACCTCTAGTTTGATTACTAGTTGCAATTTCCAAACCAATTCTATTCATAATTTTGCATTTTCAATTCTTGAATTGTAACTGAAATCCTTTTTCAACTAATTGATCAACACTCAAAAGATTATGCTTTAAACCTTCAACATACTAAACATTGTCGGTATTATGCTTACCATCAAGAGATATAGTACCTTTTTCTTCGATCAAACAAGCTTTATCATCTCCAAATATTACTAGATCTCCATTATATTCTTGAAAGCTCAAGAATTTACCTTTATCACCAATCATATGATGTGAACATCCTGAATCAATGATCCATTCATCCTTAACTTCAACTTTAGTTGTCAAGGCCTGCTCTACCAGTTGAACAGTAGGTGTTGGTTTATCTTCTGTTATAGTAACAAAAACCCATCCATTGTCTATTGGATCCTCATCAGAATCATCAGTGACTCCTTAATCAGCAAGATAACAAGATTTGTCTTTATTCTTCTTAAATATGTATCTCTGATATTCAGGGTTAGGCTTGTATGTTCTTCTAGCTTCTTCTCTTAATCTAGCATGTCTATCAGGACATCTTGAAGCCATATGACCAATCTTATTAGAGTTAAAACATTTAAAGGGTGCTTTACCTTCATACTTACTTCCAACTGGACCTTTGGGCATTTTCCTTGCAAATAGTGCTTCAAGTTCTTCAAGTTCTTCATTTTCTCTCCTTCTTTCTTCAAGTTCTCTTGCAGAAAAGGCTTTCCAATCAAATTTGTAAAATGGTGGTGCAGATGATGTTGATGCCTTAAAAGCTAAATATGTCTTTATAGTAACAACAGGACAGAATTCCTCAATTTCAAAAGCTGAAATTTTTTCCAATCACTGTGTCCCTAGTTACTGATGTATTAGGCATTGTTCTTAACTCATTTATATAACTTTCATTTTGTATGCCAGTGGAAATCCTCTTAAAATCTTTGAAACAATTTCATCTTCACTTAAGGTTCCTCCACAACATTTAATACCCAAAACAATTTCATTTACTCTTTCCATAAAAGCAGAAATCCTTTCATCTTCTTCCATTTTCATATTTTCATACCCGACTTGGAAGCTTTCAAGTTTTGCAATTTTGACTATGGAATCTCCTTCATTCAATGTTTCTAGATGGTCCCAAATAGCTTTAGTAGTAGATCTATCTAATAATCCCATGATTTGCTGATCTGACAATGCACTCAAAAGTGCTTCTCTTGCTTTGCAATCATTTTCTTCATCTTTTTCTAAGGTAGGTGGATTACGCTGATGGGGAGTAGGAGTAGTATAGCTATTCTTTGTAATTTTCTAGATGTCCTTTTCAATGTAGTTTAGATGTGTCTCCATCCTGATCTTCTATATGTCATAGTTGGCTCCATCAAGTTTAGGACTATCCTTCTTGAAATAGTTAGAAGACATTGGATCTCCTCAAGTTGTTAAACTTCTGCCAAAAGAGGACTAGGCTCTGATACCAATTGTTAGGTCCCAGAGACAGTTGAGAGAGGGGGGGGGGGTGGTGAATCAGTTGTCTAATAAATTTAAACCAAAAACAACTTAACCAAACTTAATTCTTAATACTGGTGAACCAAACTTTATGCCAATAGATAGTTTATTAGTTAATTGTAGTATCGGTAAAGATTAATGCATGAAACAGAAAGATAATAACATCCACAACACATAACACCAATATTTGTATGTGGAAACCCTATAAGGGGAAAAACCACAGTGGGAAACCTTACCCACAATTAGATGATACTACTATAGATGGTATGTGTATACAAATGGGGTTTGCACATGCAAAAAGGCCAAGCGCCTAGAGCTCACTGTTCAAACACAAATAAGAGTCACACTGACTACAATTAGATGGTTAAATCGAATAATGATGTACTTTCTCAAAATAGCATCTTCATATGTTGGATTCAGTACCGGTTCAGTTCTGATATGCCTTCAAAAACCTTCCTTCACCTTCAAATGATGTCTATGTGTATAGCTTTGCTTATTCTCACATATACCTTCTTAAAATTCATTTTTTCAATCGCATATTGGTCTTACAAATAAGATCTTACATATATACCATAACCTAAGACCAGTTTTAGTAGGTCGACTCTAAAAGATATTACAATAAAAACAATTTACAAGTAAATCAATAACTGATGAAATATTCGATTCAACATTTCATCTTAATGCATTTACAACATTGAGAAATCATCTCGAAAGTGTGTCATGCTGATTTGGAATAGATAAGCTTGCCAACTTATCCTGAACCTATTTGTTAGTAACAACAAATATGCAAACACGAATATACCAATGAATAAATCTCCAAGACAAAGTGTCCAAATGATGTCTTCAACATAAGCAAGTGTTTTCCATGCCATTCCAAGTGTCGGTGAACAATATATCCTATCGATGAACCAGATACTGGAGACTGTGCATAAAGTCACTTGCCGATGAACATTGCCAATTCTCCAAAGTGCTAGAGTTGATAGGTATTAATAGGTGTTGACATCAATGACAAAACCATATCAATATATCCAAAATACCAACAATGAGAACTTTCTTGTAGATATCTTGGTGCAAAATAATGCTTTCCTCTATAGTGTTTTTATCTGAATCCTTGAAAAAATGATAAAGTTTATTTACATTGCTAAGGTTACCTTCTTGTGTGATTTCATTTATCAACTCTTCTAGTGTAAGAGTATCTAGTGCCTTAGGTTTTTGTTTCTTCTTTGGAGTTACCTTCTTCTTTGGACCACTAGGCTCTCTTATAGTCTATTGTTTCTTTCTTTGATTTCTTGACTTCTTGGGAGATGGAGCAGGTGTTGGTGAGGGTTTTCTTTTCTTCCTGTCCACTCTCTTGAATTCAACTTCCCTATCATCATCAGAATTAGAAGAAGTAGCCACCGGGGAAATTTGTGAACTACTGGTATCTACTCTGATTGGCTTTCTTTCACACTAGCAACCATATCACTAAGAGTCATTAACCCTTCTGTAACATCTTTTACCATTTTAGAAGCATCTTTCATGAATTTGTCTCTTTTCTTTCTCTCCTTCATCATAGCTACACAAATTTCAATGGTTTCACCATTGCCAAATATTTCCTTTGTTGGTTTTGATGGTGCATCTAGGAGTATTTTTGCATATAAGTCCAAGATGTGAGAGCCCACCTCATATCCCATTTTAGTAATCCATATAGTTTTGGGTCTAACTGCTTCCATCGAGATTTCATCTCTCTTCACTACAATACTTTGGGAAATCCTTTCTCTCTATTTCATTCTAGTTTAGAAATTCTTGAAGTAGACTTTAACCAACTCATCATTGTTAGCTCCCATACTGGTGATTGCCTCCTTTATCTGTTTTCCAACATAAATATCATAGGAAAATTCCTTATGACCCATGTCAGGGATTTCCTTTGAAAAGTAAAGCATTAAACATACTAACAGATTTCCAAGCTTGAATGTTCCTTTCTTGTCACCTTTTATCTTATCCAAATTTTCTAGCAATTCATCCGTCAACCATTCACAAATATCAATCTTTGCATTGTTTACAATCATCTCATGTGCAATATGAATGCATGAAATTGACACATAATTCAACCTATTTTTGTGACCACCTTTATATCCAATGACCATGCTAGCAAATTTAACATTTTTATCCTTTATGTCATTAACCCTAAGTGATCGATTGTCATATGTATCTCCAGTTGAGTTCATAACTTCCTTTCTAGGGATTTTCTTCTTCTTGTCAAGTCTAGAACTGGTGGAGGGTAAACCAGTAACAACTTTGATAGCTTCCTTGGTAATCTTGAATACTAAGTCCAACCACATAAATTCTCCGTGAACCTTGCTAAGGACATAGTGGACGACTCCATCTGAGAATTCTAGCATATGAAGGATTTCTATGAAACCTAAATCCTCAACTACCAAGTATGTTCTGGTTTCACTATCCCATCCTTGTCAGTAATTACATTCATGTACATGTTCATCAAATCTTTAGATCCTAATCTTTCTATGTTGCAATGTATGTATGCCCTAGGGTCTTTAGTAAATGCGACTCCCTTCAGGATTTTCAAAAATGCACCAATAGAATCATCATGTTTTTCTATCGTAGGAATGATCTTAAAAATGGGTCTACAATGCTTAGTATTCTCTACCATAGTAGGGTTTGCAATGAATTCTAGAACAGAAGATGAAGTAGCCATGATACTAAAATAAATACCTTTTCTACAAGTGAAATCCTCTAAAATGCCCTGAAAATGTCTTAGTTGCTTCACCTCTTGAATGCCTTTTCTCTCTTCACACTTTGCATAAATTTGAATGCTTTGCGATTCAAAATGAGGGATTTCCGTGCTTTATAACCAAAAATTTCACCAACAACTGCATTAAATGCTTCTGGTTAAGTGAAAACTTAACATGTTTGCCGGTAAAGAAGAAATATAACTTCTTACCATCAACCGAGGGTAAAATGCATGATTTTCAATTTGTTGTTGTCATGCCCAAAATTTAGGGCAAAAACAGAACAAATTTTTTTTTTAAAACATACTAATTAATTAACAAGTTCACTCACACGACAAGCGTTATAGAATTTTTCATAAATAAATTTGAGCTAGTTCTGAGATGAACCAAGCATCGATAGATTATTAAATATTATTTGCGGAAAACTAACTGGTTTAATTTTATCTCCAAGAGATACCTAGTCATTAGGTTTATTAAATCAATCACGTTAAAGAAAAATAAGAGAGAAAAAAATTAATTTAATCTCCAATATGACTATATAGCCTAACCAACCATTTTTAAATTTCTCTTTATTACTTGCTCCAAATAATAACCAGAATTATATAAACATATATATATATATATATATATATATATATATATATGTATATATATATATATATACATATATATATATATATATGTATATATATATATATATGTATATATATATATAGATACATATATATATATATATATTACATATATTTTAAATATTTTAATTCTATTTCAAAAAAAAACACCTTTAACTTTCTTAATATTAATCCATTTTTTCTCCAACCCTAAATAGGGTTCTATTTTTTTTTTCATATATATATTATCAAATCTAATTATCATATTATATTTTAAATTTCTTTGCCCTAGCCCCACCCGGGCTAGGGTTTAACCCATTTTTTTTTTACAGAGAAATTTGCTTGCTGGGCCGAAACCCCTTGGCGACCATATTTTATTGCAGGTTCTGGGAGTGGAGGCGGGGAGAGCAATGGCGCCACTGTGTGGGCGCATAGTGGACGCCGCAGCACCACTGTGTGTCCACACAGTGGGCACCGCTAGCGGCTCCCCACTGTGTGGCCACACAGTGGTGGCCACGGCCGTCCACTGTGTGTCCACACAGTGGGAGCCGAAGCGGCTCCACTGTGTGTGCACACAGTGGGCGCCGTGCGGCCACTACTGTGTGTACACATAGTGGGGTCCGCATGCACCCAAAAACATTTCCCCTTTTTTTTTAATTAATTTTTTTTAAAAGTATATTATATATAAATATATATATATATATATATATATCAATATATATATATATATATATTTATATTTATATGTATATAAATTTATAATCATAGTTAAAAAGGGTGAAAATATTTCAATATATATATATATATATTTTAAAAAGAGATTTACATGCAAAAAATTTAAACTAATATAATAAAGGGAAAAAAAACATTAAGTTTATATATATATATATATATATATATATATATATATATATATATATATATATATATATATATATATATATATATATATATATATATATAATAAGCTTTTAAATCAATGCTAACTAAAATACAATTTAGAATACTTTTTAAAAAAAATACAATATACTTTTCTGGAATAAAAAGAATTTCATTGATTTTTTTCCTCTAATAAAATATTTACATAAAACATCTTTTTTCTTTAAAATACCTAAGGTCTTTCAGCATAACTAAACTTCTATTTTGCCACAAGTAAAACATAGATTAAATTTAAATGTAACCTATTCTTTTGTTTTTCCATAATACAAGGAAGCTTTTGCATGCAATCAAAATAACTTTTCTTTTACTAAAAACCAGAAGTAGAAATAAAACAAGCTTTTCTTTTTTACAACTCTAGGATATTCTGCAAATTATTCAGGATGTTTCTTTGAATAGCCTCAACAATAAAGCTTCAAATCTATTTTCAAAAATTACAACTTGTTTCTCTTTTCTATGAATAAGGCCTACTTCTATAACAAATTTAAACAAATATCTGCATCTGAATTAAGTATCTTCAATAATAATCTTCTGTGTCTCTTTCATGGTTTCCTATTCTCTTTCTCCTGACTTTCCTGCATAATAGATAAACACAAATATGACCATGGAGTGCTCACCTCCCAGCCTAGGCTAACTGGTAGCCACCCCCGAGCTCAGAGAACCAATTCCTAGACAGGTAACAAATAGGCAAACACATAGAAAGCAATGCATACAGACTTTTTTCAGACACATTCCCAACTTGGCTTTCACAACACCACACTTTGGTGATGAACATTCTCAAAGGGTGGTAGTGGACCAATACCCTGAGGAGAACTGCAAGTATGAAATAAACAAGAAGCCACCTCATGGCACAATAATAATATCAAGAATCTCAACCCCTTATTCCTTATGCCCCCCAAAGGCATTCTAGCCTTATATCCCTCCTTATGACCCCCATTGCACAAATAGGCCATGCAGCAAGGGTCACACAAAGATCCCTTGTGATCGCTCTCAAAAGAGAGTCTCTCACTCGAGGGTTGTCACTGCTACCACCCTCAAGATCCTCCTATCTCCCAAGAGTAAGAGATCTTGAGAAAACTCCCAAAACAAAACAATTCACAAAGCAAAAATACCAAAAGATTTTCAAACATAAACTTTCAAGAACACAGATTTCTTACACCAACAAACTTCTAGACATAAACAAGAAGAAGACATTAAAATAATAACTGAAACCAACCTTAATCTGCCCAAAGGTTATTACGATATTTGATGAAGTGCTGCCCAATCCACGAATCTCTTTCCTTCTACCCTTAATCAATTTTTCTATTCCATAACATTATTTTCTTTTCAAATTTTCTTCTGTCTCCAAAAATGGAGAGTGGGTGATTACCCTCCAATTCTCAAAAATCTTGCTTAAGATGCTCACTCTCAGAGTTCTCACGGGTTTCTAGAAACCAAAAAGGAAAGAAAGCAAAAATGCAAAAAGACTCTCATTCCAAAAGGAAAAATCTTGATTAGATTTAACTTCTAATTTTCAATTTTCGCTCAACTTAAAAAAGCCAATTTTTAAAGCATTAAAAAGATCATTATAAAGTAGAAACTTGCCTAAAATTACCCCTAACCCCTAGGTATACCTTATGGGCATTAGGAAACCCTATTAAACTACCCCTAGGTGTTCATTTAACCCATTTTAAACCCCTCTGAAGTTTATTTTCGGGTCAAACATAAGTTGACCACCCCAAATATAATATTCCCAAGGTATTTATGACAACACATTATTTTATTTAAGAAAACTATAATTAAACACTTTCCCACCAAGAGACAAAATTTAAATTTAAATCCACACATGTGTCAAGTGACACAACTAAAACATTTCAAAAATAAAACATGAAGTTGTCTCTTGTGGTTTTGACACAATAAATTTAAATAACACTTAACACTCATGCAACATATACTGTTACGAATAAAATACAACACAAACGAGGTGTTGTCTCTCCAAATAGACAAACCCTGGCTTACGAACATACATAAGTCTAGGTTTGATTCTCCGTAATTTTCCATGGTCACATGGTAAATTTCCTACGCATCTCAATTTACACATTAGTACTTCCAAATATCCATATATAATATAATTCAATAATATAACAATACACATCATTACTTGCATACAATTTTCATCTGCACAGATTGAATACATCTTTTATCAAGCAAATTCACATAAGCAATTTCATCCCAATTCACATAAACTAAACATACATCATAGTTCTATATTCAGAGTAAAGTCCTGCAAATTCAATAACGACATCTATCATTGCAATATCATCCTATCTAACAATCATGTAGTGTTCTATCTCATAAAGCATATAAGTAAATCATCAAATCATAGCAATGTTATCGAAATCCTGAAATCATATAAGTTCTAAGTCTCAAAATGCATCAAAATAAAGTATCCATAATAGTCTAAAATATAAAATCCACTGAATGTCAGACTGAGTCGAGGTGAGGCCTCACATCCTCCCCCTCTAGGCATGAACTTCCTCCTGGAGTTCATCAAAGAGGTGGGGGTACTCTGATCTCATACATGCTACATCCTCCCATGAAGCCGTAACCTCATCATAACAATCCCACTAAACCCTAACCTGGTCCAGCTCTTGACCTCGAAGGGCCAATGTCCGGTGTGCCAAAATGCGAATGGGCTCCAAAGCTAGCTGCCCGTCCGACTCCACCTGCAAGGCATCCCAATCTAAAAGGTGAGACTCATCATAGATATACTTTCTCAAAACTGAAACATGAAACACATCATGGATGCGTGACAGGCTAGGTGGCAAAGCTAAACGGTAGGCAACTGGGCCTATCCTCTCCAGAATCTCAAAAGGTCCTACAAAGCGAGGTGCGAGCTTAGAACCCTTTCCATAATGGATTGGACTCTTATGCGGTCACACTCTCAAGAAAACTTTGTCTCCAACCAAGTAACTACGATCTATCCTCTTTGCATCGGCATATTTCTTCTATCTATCCTGAGCCTCTCTGAGACGCTGCCTAATCAAATCCACCTGCTGTTCCATATCCTGAACTAACTCAGGACCAATAGCAACTCTATCCTCTATGCGATCCCAACTCAAGGGCGTCCTGCAAGGCCTGCTGTATAATGCCTGGTAGGGTGGCATCCCCAAAGAAGTGTGATGGCCATTGTTATAGGCAAACTCCACTAAGGGAAGGTACTCCTCCCACCAGGTCTGATGATCCATGACGTACATACGAAGCATATCCTCTAACACCTAATTGACCCTCTCTGTCTGACCATCTATCTCCGGGTGATAGGCTGTACTGAAATTGAGCTTAGTGCCCATAGTTGCCTGTAATGACTTCCAAAAGGTAGAAGTGAAAAGAGAATCCCTGTCAGAAATAATCTTGCGGGGTATGCCATGTAGCCTAACAATGTCTCGCAAGAACACCTGTGCTACTGCTAGAGCTGTGAATGTAGTACGAACTAGTGAAAAGTGAGCTACTTTGGTCAACTTGTCAACTGTCACCAAGATAGCATCATGGCGACGAGAAGACATAGGGAGACCAATGATGAAATCCATGGATATAGTATCCCACTTCCACTCTGGTATAGCATGAGACTGAAGCAACCCACCTGGATGGCGGTGCTCCGCCTTTACCCTCTGACACTCGAGACACCGAGCTACTATCTCGGCAATGAGCTGTCGCACTCCCAGCCAATGATACAACTGCCTCAAGTCAGCATGCAACTTCTTAACCCTGGGATGCGCTGCATAAGGAGCTCTATGAGCTTTCGAGACAATGAACTCTTGCAATCCTCCGAAGGAAGGTACATAAATGCGCCCTCTGTGGCATAACAGTCCATCGGACTCCAAAGAATAATCCACATATTTCCCTTCTAGAGTTACCTGAGAACGTAGTACCTGACAAACCTCTGCATACCATCCATCCTCTGACAAGTGCCAAAGTATACGGTCTCTCAAGTCTGTGCCCATGGATATGGTGTAAACCTCATGACGTCTCCTACTCAAAGCATCTGCAACTACATTTTCCTTTCCTTTGATGTAGTGAACGTCGAAATCATATTCGCACAAGAACTCCATCTATCTCCTCTAACGTGCATTAAGGTTCAGCTGAGTGAAGATGTACTGAAGACTCTGATGGTCTGAATGCAACTCGAAGTGATGTCCTAAAAGGAAGTGTCTCCACCTAACAATTGCATGCACTACTACTGCAAGCTCAAGGTCGTGAGTGGGATAATTAAGTTCATGAGTCTTAAGTTTCCTAGACTCAAAAGCTATGGCCCTACCACCCTGCATAAGAACTGCCCCTAAACCCTCTAGGGAAGCATCTGTACAAACCATGAAGTCCGTTGAAGGATCTGGTACAACAAGGATAGGAGCGCTAGTAAGTGCCTTCTTGAGTTCCTGAAAGGCCTTCTTGCACTTCTCTATCCACTCAAATTTCTTCCCTTTACGCTGAAGAGAAGTAATAGGGTGTGCGACTCTGGAGAAACCCTCGACAAAACGTCGGTAATACCCTGCTAAGCCCATGAAACTCCTGACCTTTGTCACACTAGTAGGCGTTGGCCAATCCATAATAGCCCTAATCTTTGATGGGTCAACTGAGATCCCATCACCGGAAATAATGTGTCCAAGGTACTTGACCTCCGATCGAAAGAAAGTACACTTCGATAGGCTGCCAAACAACTGGTTATCCCGCAAACACTGCAATACCTATTTCAGGTGCTCCTCATGCTCCTTCTCATTCCGAGAATATATCAGTATATCATCGAGGAACACAATAACAAAAGAGTCCAGAAAGGTACGGAACACCCCATTCATGAGGCTCATAAAAACTGCTGGGGCATTCGTAAGTCCAAAGGGGACTACGGTAAACTCATAGTGACCATATCTAGTGCGAAATGCGGTCTTGTGGATATCACTTTCCACTATTCTCAACTGATGGTACCCTGACTTCAGATCTATTTTGGAAAAGACTTTGGCACCCTGAAGCTGGTCAAATAAATAATCAATTCTGGGCAAAGGATATCGGTTCTTGATGGTTACTTTATTTAGCTGCCGATAATCCATACACAATCGGAGAGATCCATCCTTCTTCTTAACAAAGATGACTGGTGCACCCCATGGGGATATGCTAGGATGGATATGACCCTTCTCAAGAAGTTCCTCAAGCTGAATTTTAAGTTCATTAAGCTCATTTGTGGTCATTCTATAAGGTGCTCTAGAAACTAGCTCGGCTCCTTGTACTAGGTCTATATGAAAATCAATCTCTCTGCGAGGAGGCATTCCCGGTAACTCTGAAGGAAATACATCTGAATATCCCTTAAGGATAGGATGGTCATCGAGCGATGTTTCTTTTTCCTCCTCTTCCTCTCTGTCACTGATAGTGATAGCAAAAAGTTGACATCCCTTCCGCATGCTCCACTTAAGCTGCATTGCGGAGATCATACGAAGAGACAGGGGCCTCTGAATCCTGATGGTAACTATGGGCGAACCCTGATCATCCTCACACTCAATCCTTTTCAGGCAGCAATCCATCTTGTCTCTGTGGGCATAAAGCTAATCCATGCCAAGTACGATTCCATAAGATCCAAGTGGAGTCACTCTAAGGTCTACTAAAGTGGTGGTCTTGCCAATCTGTAGCTGACATGCCCTAACCTCTGATTCCACTGACACTCTAGCCCCTGAAGCTAATTCCACTTCCCAACTGACACCCTGCCTAGTTGCCACTAGCCCGCAATGCTCCACAATCGATGGAGATATAAAGGATTTAGTAGCTCCTGAATCAAACAAAATAGATACATTGTTACCTTTGATTATACCTGTAGATTCGATAACCGTGGCCTAATGCTCAGCCTGGCGATTGTCAACCACTGCGAAAACTCTATGGGACCTACCCATATCACCAACTGTCGGCTCTGAAGCGGCCATCCACTGACTCCCTGCTACTTGTCCCTGAGGGAAATCCCTCGCCATATGCCCCATGGCTCCACATGTAAAGCAAGCACCCCGTCACGAGGTCTAGTCTCCCCTGAGCCCATGTGGTACTGGTGGACTGCAGTTTATAGGGGGATGCTATACTCAATTCCTATAGTCTAAAAGAAAACTACTAGGAAAAGCATTTATCTTTAATTCACTTTCAAAAAATGGAAATATGACACTTGTTTCCCCTTAATTAAGGGTCCAACATTTAGTGTGGAGAATGTATGATGAGTATGTGTTGAGGGTGATTAGGGGATTGGGTTGGAGATTGGATTTGGTTTAATAATATTAGTATTTTATAGATGGCAATCTTAGGAGTTGGATTAGTTATCCCTAAATAAGAGGATTTAATGGAGTTGCATACTCCCAAAGTTCTATATATATTTTTTTGGCAATTGAAACTCATTCGATAGTCACCTTCTGAGATAAATTGCATTTTGGGTTGTCATTGATGGAAACTCATCTTTAGGTGTTGGTATCCCTCATCTGGATTCGTTGTCTTATCATTTTGTCTTCATTGGGCCAATTCATATACACACTTTTCTTTACACTTGTCACCCAGTTAGTCTTGGTACTAGTAACATATATTTGGGACCTGGTTAAGGTATTTTGGGCCTTGATAAAAGCTTTTGTGGAATTGGAGGTAGCATGTAGGCTGACATCAATTAATATCATCGGGATAATGCATATCATACTTCGTGATCTAGAAGCCGACAAGTTTATTTTTCATCTTGAGGCCGACATGATAAACAAGTTACAAGGGTATTTAAGGAAGATCATCTTAGTGATGGATTTCATGTGAGTGGTTATGCAATTTGTGATGTGAATCAGTCAGTTATTGATGGTATGTGAATTGGTGTGCGAGTGTTAGCTTTTGTGCACAGTTACATGTGTGCAATCCTAACTCGTAGGAGAACAGATAAGAATAGAGTATCTGGAAACCAGTTCAAAGTAGGTTGATAGAGCTTAAAGCAGAACTTATCCAACATGGTCAGATGCATTATATAAGTTGATTTCTATATGAAATCATTATGTAATGTTGTGTAAGTCAGTGAGACTTCTGTTTGAGCAGTGAGCCCAATTGCATGTGCAATCCCCATTTGTAATATTTGTATACCTTGATCAAGTATATAGATAATTGTGGGTATTATCCCCAACGTGTTTTTTCCCTTTATAGGGTTTTCCATGTATAAATATTGGTGTTATGGTATTGTTGATTTATATGTTTATTTTTTTATGTACTTTAATTTTATATTTTATTGACCGATTGATCGGCAATAAGTTCATAGATTCATTTACCAATAGAACACTGATTTAACCTCCCCCTCCTCTTAGTGTTCTTGGGTTCCAACAATTGGTATTAGAGCTTAGTTAATTTGAAGAAATTTAACAACTTGAGGAAGATCTAGAGATTGGAATCAATGAAAACTAGTTTGCAGCAACAACTTCAACTTGTTCTTGATGATCTTGATAATGAACATGTGGAAAACAATAAATTGAGGAATGAACTGAGGTAAGAAAGAGAAAACATCATTTCATTACAAGGAAAGCTATCGAATATTCAAGGTTAGAGGAAGGAACTATGTGATCATGAGGAGGATGCCTTAAAAGATCAATGTTGGAAACTCACTCAGCATAATAGTGCCTTGAAGAATAAAATGCAAGCCCTAACTATGAGTGTGCCATGAGATTAAAGACAAGATGAAGAATGAAGAAAACCTAGCTCAAGCTTTGAAGGACAAATCAAATGAATGCAACAACCTCATACATGAGAATGACATGTTGAAACTTGAGTTGATTAAGTCCCAAAATAATGAACAGGAACTTGAGAGATAGTTCATAATCATGAGAGATTACTTAGCCACTACAAATGAGTACAAAGACAAGTTCAAAGTCATCTGTGCAAGACTTGATGAATTGTTGAAGAGCCAGAGAGATGCTAATGACAAGAGAGGTCTTAAATATAAAGTAGGAGAAATATCTCGTACTGTACAACAAGATCAATCATTTGGTTAGAAGTAGAATCATGCCAACAATTGGAACCAGAAATCATTGGTAAGATAGCCTAATGCACACAAATTCAATGGTACTTTGCAATATATATGGGCATATAGAAAGTCACTGCAAAAATAGGAATAATTAGAACAATGCATCATCCACTCATCTTTGAAATATCATATGTCATGCATGCGGTAGATTTGGACATATGGCTAACGAATGCAGATCAAAAGAAAATAAAAGGTACAACAAAGAAATTCAGAAGAACAATATTGTCTATTATGCATGCAACAAGATTGGACATATTTGCAAGTATTGAAAGAGTAAGAATCCATCGGTAACTGATATAAATATAGATGAGAAAGGAAAGGCAAAGGTTGAAGATATCAGAAATAAGCATGAGAGAAGATGGGATAGGAAATTAGATACTCCACCAATAGATCAACTAGTAGAGCCATCAGGTCCTACATCGGAAGCAAGAATTTCAACCACTAACTAAGGCACTCTGCTTGAGGGATAGGTAAATCATTAAAAATCATGTAGACACTCTGAAATAGGTTTGTAGTCAAGAAATTTTGATTGAAGATGGTTACTTAGGTGAATTCAAGAATTTACCAGAAGCTACTTGCAGATTATGTGATCTGGTTAGATACTCCAGTAGCATTTATGACAGTGGAAAATTAGGGTTAATCGCGATAAAAGGGAAAAGGTTAAATAATTTTTTCACATAGTGATTGAGCATTCTGAAAAGCAATTTCAAAGGCATTTCAAGAGTCCTAAGGAGAGTTGTGAGTATCTACATTCGAGAATAATTTCATCATCCAAAAAGATCTTAAGGTATTTATCATGGAATGGTCATCGAATGTTGATACTCCTTTGCTAGTGGAAATTAAGGACCATCCCCATCTAGAATTTAAGAAACATCCTTTTATATCTCTTTTGGATGAATCATTAGGAGCATTTTCAAGTGTTTGCCATGGTGTTCTTCACACTAGAGACATTAGAGCATATATTTACTACGACATTGAGGAGATCAAAAGTCATGAAATGTCATGTGTAGTCACTAAGCATCTAATCCTCAAAAAACAATTGAAATGGGAATATGCACATCTACAGAGGAAGGATTTTACCCATTTCATGGATTTTTTGACTTTCGATGAAGATGAATGGGTTAGATATATTCTTAGCTACATTCATGGTGAATTCCTATGGTTGGACCAATCGTAGAAAATCATTGTGGAAGTCATTAAGAATATCGCATGCCTTCATAAGGTTAGAGGTTTGTTAGGGCCTAGGTCAAAAATTTTGAACACAGAACTCTACAAACTCACCGGTGCCATCTTTGATGGCAGATCAATAAGAGATGATGATATAAGGGATAATGATGTAAAATTTGCAGCGATGGTGATTGGTTACAAATTTTATTAGTCTAACTGGATGAACTCTATCTTCAGAACCAACATTCTCATTTCACATGAGATGGTGAAGGAAGACGCATAGTATGACTTGTGCAGTGTCATGCTGAAGGAACTAATGACCAATCTTTGAAAAATCAAGCAAGACAAGAAGAATACATTCCGATATGGTTTTGTAGACACCTAAAATTGTCCTATCTAATTAAATAAATATTTTTATTTAATTAATTAATTCATTTATCCTCTTCTAGCCTTATTTCTCATTTAAATAAATACATTTATTTATTTAAATAACCCCTTTTCCTAAATTAAATAAATACTTTTATTTATTTAATTGATCCCACTTCTTCTATTAATTAATTAAATCTTTAATTTATTTAATTAATTCATTAACCTTTTCTACCCATGACACATGCCATCCATCTCTTAATTCCTACACTACCTACCCTTTCATTATTTTCTTATTTTCTCTACCTACCCTCTAATCATAGCCGACCATTTATCTTTTACACCTCTCAATCTTATCCCTCCATTTCTTATAGTGTCTTCTATATAAGGAGATACTTCCTTCATTATCAAACCCCCACTGACTACCCGACATCCTAGCATTCGAATTTTCATATGTGATCCTACTTGCAACCACATTTTCGTTCTTTGTTGAGCTCTTGTGCACACATAAAATCTAAGAGAAAATATATCAAGCAAGATCAATGGAGATAGGAAGAATGGAGATTCAAAACCTATTGGAAATGTGATGGTATAATCTTTGTGATTTCATTTGATTTGTATTGTCTTAAGTAATCTTCATATGTTATGGTGGATCTTTATTGTTGTTAGGCTAGGGTTTTGTGGTTGAATTCATTTAGTCTTTCAATATTGTTGTTTATCCACTTTCACCATAAACATTTTGGCATGCTCTATGGGACATGGGTTTTTGTTAGATCTGTGTTTTTTGCAGGTTTTCCTAACCCTATATTGCTGTTTTGTAAAACAATTTGGAGAATAACCCTGTGCAACTAGGGTTTTGGACACAAAATCAAGATCTTGGAGAGATTTGATTTGATCTCACAAACAAATAAGAATTTTTGCAACAAATTTTGTTTGTAGGTTGAAGACAGTATTAAGAGATCTCAATACAAAATGCAAAATTTTTGGAGCAAATTTGCATTTTCTATGAATTTTTTATGATTTTTCATAAAATATTAATTTTGAGAGAAAATGATTGAATATTTAGGATTTTCTTACATTTTTGGAAATCTCTCATAATTATACATAGGATCTGTTCTTTGTGATTTTAATTTTGATGAAAAAAATTCCTAAAAAATTGGATCTTTAAAAATTAGGGTTTTTCATTATTTTGATCAGATCTCATAAACGGCTTTGAATTTTGGTATCAAGTTTTTTTTGTAGGTCAAGAACATTATCAGAGGTGTTCAGTAAAAATTTCAGATCTTTTGGAGCATATTATAAGTTTCTATGATTTTTTTATGTATTTTCATAAAAAATTAATTTTGAGAGAAAATTAGTGATTTTTTTGGATTTTCTTACATTTTTGGAAATATCTTATAATCATACAGAGGATCTATTCTTTGTGATTTTAATTTTGATGCAACATCATTACTAAAAAAATCAGATCTTTGAAAATTAGGGTTTTGCATTATTTTGCTCATATCTCACAAACTGCTTAGAAAGTTTGCAGGAATTTTTTTATGCAAGTTTGGAAGGTCATCAGGAGTGTCGAGTAAAAAATTCATATTTTTTGGATTAATGTTGCATTTTATATTAATTGTTTATGATTTTTCATAAAAAATTAATTTTTGGAGCAAACTAGCAAATTTTTTTGGATTTTCTTACATTTCTAGAAATTTCTTGAAATTTTATAGGTGGTTTTTTTTTGTGATGAATCAAATATTTTAATTGTTAAAAAAAAATGCATTGTTGAAGGCCCCTATTTCACAGTCTTTTGGATCTAAAATTTACCTAACTTGTGTGCTTGCAAGAGGGGTATTATTGCAAAACTACTAATAGATCTTTGTTGGAGGACCTTGGCAAGGGTGTTTGATCTTTATTGTGTGCCTTGTTTTCATAGACTAGAAAACACTTCAATTGGTGCACTACAATTGAACCAGTGTCTTTTATGTCTTGAGCAATAGGCTCTTTTTGTTTAATCTTTAGAGGGTTTGTCTCCCCATGTGGTCATTAGGACTACTAGTGAGGAGAGAATGACCCAAGTGGTAGTGAGGAAAATCCATCATCTTTCAAACCACTATAAACAACTATATCCATGGTGAAAACCATGGGTAATGTGTGTTGATTAGTTCATACCGACACTATGTCTCCCCATAAACCCATTTGATCAGTTGTAGGGCGTAACCCCTACCAACTGGGATCCTTCTATATTTATAGAGCTGAAAGTGCCGCATGTATGGCCACATGAGTGGATGCCCTTACTAGTGTTGGCATTATGTGAACCGGTATGAGGACATAATGACATTGTATGTTGTCATTGATGTCAATATGTTGCAGAGGTGTGAACCGGCATATGTGAGAACCAGTATAACACTGTGAAACGACATTTGTGCCAAAGTGAAGCGGTGTGCTTGTTCAAGGTGAACCGGCACATGGAAGCGTTGTATGACTACCAGTTGGTAGTCTCAACTTTAGGGTTTTTGGTTGAAGTGCTTCAAGCCTATGTGGCTCAATCGATGAATTTGTGCGATGAGTTAGCATGACAACAAAGAACAAGATTGTGTGCCATGTAAGCCTTGTGTGCATGAAGGATCATGCATGAAGAAGATCTTGCCTATCTACCTTGGGAATATGAAAAGACTATAAAGCGGTGATAATGTGTGATGGGTTATCAACTGCCATGAAAATGATGGAAAATGAATGATGGAGATTAATGCAGTATGCTCAATGGTAAGGATTGAACCATTTGAATTCCTTAACCTATTAGGTTTAGGGTTTAGGGTTTATGCTACCAACCTAACTATTTTCTATAAGGTCAATGTTGTGACTCTTTATAGGGTTGTTGGCAAAAGTTGTGTGTGAGTATCCGAGAGAAGGGATACGTGATTATTGCAAGACCAAAAGGAGAGAAGTGATACCTATAGAGTGTAAGTGCAGAAGGTAAAGAGGAGCTTAAGCAAATTTGCATTGGCATTGAGTGCTATTACTAGATTAGTGTAATACCTATTGATCTCTAACCACCTCAACAGCTGGAAAATCCCTTAACAGGGTAGCCTTAACCGACTTGCTATAAATCCTTTAATAGGGTAACTCTAAGCTACTGAGTTCGAAGTCCTTTAGCTATTGAGTTCTTGAAATCCTCTAACAAGGTAACCTTCAACAAGTTTTAACCCTTAATCGGGTATTGTAGCCATCCCTTAACCGGGTGATCTCTAATAGGATTGGTTCCTTGAAAAACCTATTGTAATGTCTCTAACCGGACAAGGTTCCTAACATAGCAGACTTCCAAAGAGTTCAAAAATAGCTTGTGGGTATTCATCCCCACTTTCATTTTTCCCAGTTGGGTTTCCACGTGAAAAATGTGTGTGTCATGTGTGATGCTTTTATCTTGTGATGCTTTGCTATTGTTTGTCAAGCATATGAAGGTTTTGTGTTTTATGCCTATCAATAAAACATGTTGAACCAGCTGTTATTATGATCTAATGATAGATCATCTATTTATGCATAAGGGTGAAATGGTAGTGTAGTCTCAAGCTGAGTGAAAGGCCAATTGAATAACTGGTTAATGCTTGTCTCAGACATTCTTAGCTTTACCGGTTACACTTTCTTTCAAACTGGTATCTTTGTCTGCTAATCTTTTGAAGTGTTTGTTATCAAACTAGTTTAAGACTATACTTTTGCCTATTCTGATTCACCCCCCCCTCTCAGTACCAGTTTGGTACTATTTGCTCATCATTGAGTTATCAATTGGTATCAGAGCATCCTCTAGGTCCTCAATGTTATAAGCTTAATTGCTTGAGGTAAAGATCCTAGTCAAATGATGAAGAGGGAAGGTCCAAAGTTTAACAGGGAAAATTTTAGTATTTGGAAAGACAGGATGAAGATATTCATCAGAAGCATTGGTGCTCAACATTGGAGCTATGTTGAGAATGTCTATGTTGCCCCTACCAGTACTCTCACCGATGACCAAAAGAGAGAGATACAAGAAAATGGGCAGGTCATGGAAGCCCTAATTAGTATTTTATCTAACATTGAGTTTATTAAAGTTCAGGACAAGGTAAATCCCAAAGAGGTATGGGATGCTCTTGAAAATATCTATGGTGGTGATGAAAATGTAAAACAGGCTAAGGAAGAAAGCCTAAGAGGGAAGTTTGAAGATATGTGAATGGTTGAAGGTGAGACCATTCAACAGTATGGAATAAGAATCAAAAGCCTTGTTGGAGATATCAAGAGTGCAGGTGGTAAAATAGAAGATTCCACTGTGGTAAGCAAAGTCCTTAGATCCCTATTGCTGGTCTATGCAATAAGGGTTGCTGCTATTCAGAAGTTGAGATCAATAGACAAGACTAAGGTATCGTTGGACTCCATCATAGCAAAGTTGACAGTCTATGAGCTAAATAGTTTTGATGGCACTATTCAAAAGACTGAATCAGCTTTTAAAGCTTCCGCTATACCATCTAGAAAAGGAAAAGAAGCTAGCACTAGTGGTGAACCAAGATAGAGCAGAGAAATGGATGATGAGGAGATTTTGATGGCATTTGAAGCTCTCCTTGCCAGGAAACTTCCTAAAGGAACCAGCAAATAAAAAGGTAAGCTTCCTTTGAAATGCTTTTCTTGTAACCAGATAGGACACATTGTTGTAAAGTGTCCTAATGGCAACAATAAGGACAAACCAGAAAGGTTCAAGAAATTCAAAGGAGGAAACAAGAGAAACTATTTTGTGGCAGTTGATGAAGGTGTCACAGATGAAGAGTCAGAGGATGAAGAAAATGAAGATATTGTGTTTGTTGTTGTCAAAGAAGATGTGTTAGACAAGAAGGCTCTTGTCTCCCGATTTGATAATTCCAATGAGTTAATCATTGACAATGGCTGCTTTCACCATATGACTAGTGTCCGGAGCAAGTTTCTATCCTTGGAGAAGTATGATGGTGGTGTGGTTTACTTCGGCAATGATGCACCATGCATGGTCAGAGGCAGAGGGTCTATCTCTCTGAATGGAAAGAGTAGTGCTGACAATGTGTACTGGCTTGATGGTCTCAGACACAACCTTCTGAGTGTTTCCCAGCTTAATGACAGTGGCCTTACTCTGGAATTCAAGAATGGAGTTTCAAGAATCAAAGGAAAAGATGGTGAATTGGTGGCCACTGACATGCAAACCAAAGGTAGCCTATTTCATCTGAATGCAAATATATGTACATGTCTTATGGCTAAATTTGATGATAGCTGGATATAGCATAGGAGACTCTAGCATGTAAACTTTGATAACATTGTAAAGGCTAGTAAGATCAAGGTAGTTAAGCAAACTGGATAATACCTTGTGTAGAGAGTGTCAATTGGGGAAAATATCTTCCTCAACCTTTAAAGGTAAATCTTTCGCTGCTGACAACTTGCTTGATCTTGTGCATACTGATTTGTGTGGTCCTATGAAAATTAGAAGTGTTTAGGATGATAGGTACTTCATGATTCTCACTGATGACTGCTCAAGAATGATGTGGGTCACATTCTTGAAAGACAAGTCTAAAGCCTTTGTAAAGTTTAAAGCTTTTAGAGCATTAGTGGAGAAGGAAAGAGGTAAAAGGATCAAGTGCCTGAGAACTGATCAAGGAGGGGAATTCACTTCCAATGAATTCAACAAGTATTGTGAAGAACATGGCATCAAGAGGCAATTGTCTACCCCCTAGACTCCACAGCAAAATGGCCTAGCAGAGAGGAATAACCAGACTGTGGTTGAAGCAGCTAGAACCATGTTGATTCAAGGAAAGGTAGCTCACACCTTTTGGAGAGAAGTAGAGAGCACTACAGTCTAGACAATGAACCGAGTACTCATCAAGAAAGGTAAGGATAAAAATCCTTATGAGTATTGGATTGGTAAGACACTTGTGGTTAGCTACTTTAGAATGTTTGGTAGCAAATGTTACATCAAGAGAAGTGAACACCAAAGCAAATTTGATGCGAAATGTGATGAGAGAATATTCCTAGGATATTCCACCAAGAGAAAAGCTCTCAAGGGTTTCAACAACAGAACTTAGAGAATTGTGGAAAGCATCAATATAAGAGTTGATGAAACCTCTAAGAAAATTGAGGAAACTGGTAATGAGCAAGCGGTAAGTGAACCGGTTGCAACCTTCTAGGAACCAGTTGTTAGTCAACCGAGTACCAATAACAGTGTTCCTACACTGGCAGATGTAGATGCTAATACTAATGGAGATGAGGATGAAGAAGAAAAGCAAGAGGAATCTATCAAGACCATTACTCGGTATGTCAAGTTGAATCATGATCCTAAGCAGATCATAGGAGACAAGGATGCAAGAATCCTTACTAGAAGAAAAGTTAGAGAAAACTCATGCATGATCTCTAAATTTGAGCCTAAAATTCAAAGAGGCACATAAGGATGAAGACTAGATCAAGGCAATGGAAGAGTAACTTGACCAGATAGAGGAAAATGGTACATGGCCCTTGGTACCCAAACCAGAGCACAAAAATGTCATTGGTACCAAATGGGTCTTTAGAAATAAGCTAAATGAGGATGGCACAGTGATTAGAAACAAAGCCAGACTAGTGTGGAAAGGATATGCCCAAGAAGAAGGAGAAGACTATGGTGAAACTTTTGCTCCTGTAGCCAGATTGGAAGGAGTTCGTATGCTTCTAGCATATGTATCTTTTAAAGGCTTCAAAGTATATCAAATGGATGTAAAATCTACATTCCTAAATGGTGTACTTGAAGAGGAAGTGTATATAGAGTAACCATATAGGTTTTCCCTATCTGAAGATAGTGACATGGTGTGTAGGCTACATAAAGCCTTATATGGTCTAAAACAGGCACTTAGAGAATGGTATGAACGCCTGCATTCCCATCTTGTGAAGATTGGATTTGAGTGAACAAGTGAAGATAGCAATATCTACTTGAAGTCTGAAGGAGATTAGATCCTAATCTATGAGGTATTTGTTGATGACATTATCTTTGGTGGAGATGACAAGATGAGTCACGAGTTTGCAGATGAGATGAAGAAAGAGTTTGAGATGTCACTCATAGGGGAGATTAAGTTCTTCATTGGACTGCAAATCTAGCAAATGAGAGATGGAATCTTTATCACTCAGTTCAAGTATGTCAAAGAGGTGTTGAAGACCTTTGGCATGGAGGATAGCAAACCACTTGGTACACCGATGGTGACCGATTGTAAACTATCCAAAGAGGATGACTCAGCATTGGTTGATGAGAAGGAATACCGATCAATGATTGGTAAATTGCATTATGTAGTGCATAGCAGACTGAATATTGCACATGCAGTTTGCATTACTGCAAGGTTCTAGAAAAGTCTAAGAGAATCCCACTTGGTTGTAGTCAAGCAGATTCTTAGGTATCTGAAGGGAACTATTGACTATGGATTGTGGTATCCATATAGCAAGGATTTCAACTTGAAAGTGTTCACAGAGGCTGATTGGGCTGGTAATGTAGATGACTGGAAGAGCACAACCGGTGGTGCATTCTTCCTTGGTGGTAGACCAGTCTCGTGGATGAGTAAAAAGCAGAGTTGTATCTCTTAGTCTACAGCGAAAGTGGAGTATGTTGCAGCTTTCATGAACTGCACATAGACAATTTGGATGAAGCATGTAATGAATGGCTTCAAAGTTCCTGTATCTGAATAGGTAAGTATATTTTGTGACAATGCTAGTGCAATTAATATCTCCAAGAATCTAGTTTTACATTCTAGAACCAAGCACTTTGAGCTTAAGTATCATTTCTTAAGGGAAAAGGTTCAGAACAAAGAGATTGCACTAGAGCATGTGTCTAGTAAGGAGCAGTTAGCAGACATATTCACCAAGCCTCTCCCAAAGACTACATTTACATACTTAAGAGGTGAATTAGGGGTACTGCCCCTTCAGGAGGTGAACTAAAAGCATATGCTCCACATCAGTCAGGTATTGCATAGTCAAATTTATTTTGGATTGATGTGTTGAAGGATGCTACTCCTCAAGGGGAGTAGCATAATGGAACAAGGAAGCTTGTGCCTCCACTTTGACATTGTTGTCAAAGGGGGAGAAGATGTGAAGCGGAGAAGATATCTAAAGTGGAGAAGATATCTGCCTAAATTTGGGGAGAAGATGTGAAGTAGAGAGATATCTTTGTATATTTCCATCAATGCCAAAGGGGGAGATTGTTGGTATTATGTGAACCGGTATGAGGACATAATGATATTGTATGTTGTCATTGATGTCAATATGTTGTAGAGGTGTGAACCGGCATATGTGAGAACTAGTATAACACTATGAACAAGCATTTGTGCCAAAGTGAAGGGGTGTGCTTGTTGAAGGTGAACCAGCATATGGTTATGGGAATCGGCACATGGAAGTGTTGTGTGACTACCGGTTGATAGTCTCAACTTTAGGGTTTCCAGTTGAAGTGCTTCAAGCCTGTGATGGGTTATCAGCCACCATGAAAATGATGGAAAATGAATGATGGAGATTAATGCAGTATGCTCAATGGTTAGGATTGAACTGTTTGAATTCCTTAACCTATTAGGTTTAGGGTTTAGGGTTTATGCTATCGACCTAACTATTTTCTATAAGGTCGATGTTGTGACTCTTTCTAGGGTTGTTGGAAAAAGTTGTGTGTGAGTATCCAAGAGAACGGATACGTGATTCTTGCTAGACCAAAAGGAGAGAAGTGATACCTGTAGAGTGTAAGTGTAGAAGGTAAAGAGGAGCTTAAGCAGATCTGCATTGGCATTGAGTGTTGTTACCAGATCAGTGTAATACATGTTGATCTCTAACCACCTCTACAGTTGGAAAATCCCTTAATAGGGTAGCCTTAATCGACTTGTCGTAAATCCTTTAATAGGGTGACTCTAAGCTACTGAGTTTGAAGTCCTTTAGCTATTGAGTTCTTGAAATCCTCTAACAATGTTTAACCCTTAATCGGGTATTGTAGCCATCCCTTAACTGGGTGGTCTCTAACAGGATCGGTTCCTAGTAGAACCTATTGTAATGTCTCTAACCAGACAAGGTTCCTAACAGAGCGGACTTCCAAAGAGTTCAAAAATAGCTTGTGGGTATTCATCCCCACCGTGGTTTTTCCTAGTTGGGTTTCCACGTGAATAATGTGTGTGTCATGTGTGATGCTTTGCTATTGTTTGTCAAGCATATGAAGGTTCTGTGTTTTATTCCTGTCAATAAAACATGTTGAACCAGTTGTTATTATGATCTGATGATAGATCATCTATTTATGCATAAGGGTGAAATGGTAGTGTAGTCTCAAGTTGAGTGAAAGGCCAAGTGAATAACTAGTTAATGTTTGTCTCAGACATTCTTAGCTTTAGCGGTTGCACTCTATTTCAAACTGGTATCTCTGTTTGCTAGTCATTTGAAATGTTTGCTATCAAACCGGTTTAAGACTGTATTTTTGCCTGTACTGATTCACCCCCCCTCTCAATACTAGTTTGGTACTATTTGCTCATCATTGAGTTATCAACTAGCACCCTTTTGTTTCAAAAGCCAAAATCCTTCTAGTTGTTGGGGCTGGAGGTCAGACCTCTAGAGCGGCCCACACACATACAGTTCTTAGTAGAGATACAAAGTTCACCATGGGGAGTTTTCATGGGGACTGATGCTTGGCTGCGCCGAGAAGTGAGTGTCGAGGGTGGAGCTAGTGGGGTCAAGCATCTAAGTATCCTCTTTGAATAGCGTAGCCTCATGTGGGATCAACAGCTATTGTCCTGGCCAGCCATAAGAATTGTGCTTGTCTTATTTTGAACAATCAAACATTCAAGACCAAACATCAAAACATTGTATCTTTTGTGTCTTCAAGTGTATGCAAAACTTTTTTTACATCAGACAACACACTTTCTTTGAGTCATTTTGAGTCTAAACACTTGCAAACATTGAGTCCTTACCAACATTGTGTCATCTTGTCATGAAAAACAGTCAAAAAATCTAGATTTGGTCACAAGAAACAACTTCACAAATTGGAAAAACTTACAGTCCAACAAACAAGAGCAATCAGTTTTAGAATTCTTAAGCTTCCTAGGTTATTTCTCTGGGTTTTCATCTAGAATTCAACCTGTCTTTGGGTCTCACAAAGTCCATCATTGCTTTACACCTTACATTACATTCACATTTGTCTAAACTTGAGTCAAAAGGTCACTTGCTTGTCCTCATCATACTTTGTCAACACGCTATATACAACAACATTTTTCTAAGTGGTCCCTCATCAAGGTCTATCACTTTTGGGTCTCATTTGGTCTTACTTAGAGTCAAGGTCAACTTACCTCATCAAGAGAAACTATCATCTCTTTGGAAGCCACACCTACTCTACTACATACATACTTGGTCTTACACTTTGGACATTGCAAGTACACTTGAGATTCAATTACATTCCATCCAACTCTTGGTCTTCCATACTCTTTCCATTTTCATCTAGTCTCACACATCTTGGTCAATACCTAGTTCATGGTTGAAAGCTGTTCCCAAAAATCTAGGAGAGAAACTAAAGGGGCTCAAGAGTCTGCAAACATGAGTGCCTATGGGTATGACAATGATGTCTTTTTCAATTCTAGTCATACCACATTACCTGACATGGATGCCTATAGAAAAATTCAAAATGTTGAGATCATGGACACTACAAACAACAATGATACACACAATGACAATATGGACAACTTTTTCGTACATTCAGTAGAAGTGGAAGACTCCATTATGGATCCCCGTTTTAATAGATTGGTTAAGGAAATAATAAGCAGAGATAGACAATACTTCTTACAAGTGATGGCACAAAGTGGGGCCAAGATTCCTCATGATTTTGAGATGTCTCAAATAATGGAACATCGACCTTTGCAACAACCTCACCCCAACATAGATCAAAGGAGGCCTAATAGTGGAGGAAATAGAGGACCACATATGGTGCCCGAATCACAATCATCTTTGTTTCAAAAACCGGATGTCCCATACACACATGGTCAAGCATATGATACTCACCTTTGCAAACTATTATGGAGGTCTTATGCAGAAAAATATACTCAATCACATACCAATGCTAAGGACGAACCACCAAAGCAATTGGATATCCAAAGGCATGATCAAAATTTGGACACAAGGAAACCCCATGTCAAATTTTGGGGAAACACATTAGAACAAACTCATGAACATGGACAAAATAGATATTATATTCCTCATCATGACTCTATACCAAGTGGTCCTTATACGCAACATCATTATAGACCTCCTCCATATGAACATGTGTATGATCAATATCATCCATATATGCAACATGTTCCTCCTCCACCCGGCGCCTCAAGCATGGGGTATGGTCCAAGAAGTTGGTCTCCACCTAAGAACAATTTGGAACAACAAATAAAGGACTTGTAAAAGAAAATGGAGGACATAAATACACCAAAGCCAACTTACACAATGAGAGACATATGTCCCTATCCATTTGACAAAAAAAATCCAATGCCTCCATTTCCTACACACTTTGTGACACATAAGTTTTATAAGTATAGAGGAAAAGGGGACCCTAAGGCACATATAAGACAGTTTTTCACAACTTGCATTGAGGTAGCATCAAAAGAGACATATTTGATGAGATTATTACCACAAAGCTTAGGTGATCAAGCTATGGAATGGTTCTCTCAACTTCCACCTGGAATTAAGTCATGGATGACTTAGCAGAGGTATTTATCCAACATTTCTCATACAACATAAAGACAAACATATAAGTCACTACCTTATGCAACACCAAGCAAAAGGATGGAGAGTCTTTTTCATCATTTTTACAAAGATGGAGGAATGTAGCCAGCAAATGCTCTTTTGAAATTCCACAAAAACAAATGGTAGAGATGTTCACCCAGATGTTAACAAAGACATTGGTTATGATCTAAGGAAATCTTTCTTGTCCACTTTCAAGGACGTCATTGAGAAAGGCTTAGCAATAGAAAAGGTCTTAATTGAGCAAGGCATCATCAAAATTTTCAAAGAAAACAAAGAGGACTTTAAAGGAAAAGACAAGCCAAGATTTTGGAATAAAAACAAGAACACAGTCAATGATGGTGTTGTTGATGCCAATACAGTGCGACCTAAAATCATTTTTTTGAAATCAAGCTCTACAAACAATCAAGTGAATACTCAAACAACTTCAAAATCATGAAGGAAGTACATCCCATTGGGAGAACCACTTGAATCAGTTTTCAAGAAGCTAGTGGCAAACAAAATAATAGCAATTCCATATTTGCCTCCATATGAGCCAAAGGTAAAACAAAATTGGTGGAATGATGATAAGTATTGTAAATTTCATAAGAGCAAAGGCCATAAAATATGAAATTGTCATCGACTAAAGAACATCATACAAGATCTCATTAATAGAGGTGACATTGAGATTGAAGGACACTCATCCAATCAGGAACATGAAATGTTTAAGGAACCATTCCCAAAACATGACAAGCAAAAAGCTAAAGCCACAGATGACCAGACCAACTATACCAGAGCATCCTATAACTATGATTCAAATATCAAATCACGTTTTGATGGACAATTATGTCTCTACCATTATCATCAAGGACAAAACGCTCAAGACTTCTACCCAAAGACCCAATATTGTCCTAAAAGTCATTGGATCTTCTTCCAAACCTACCCTAGAATGTATTGTTAGAACTCAACAAGGTAAATTCACCTTGCAAGGTGTTCTAGCTAAAAACAATGCTTCCTCATCAACCAAACCTGAGTATGACCTTGTAGAACAGTTAGGGAAGACACCCACGCTTATCTCCATCCTTTAAATTTTATGCATATCCCCCGCACATAAAGCCATTCTTGACAAAACTTTGAGAGACACCTCTATACCCACTGATCTAAAAGTGGACTAGTTTCAAGCCATGGTGGGATACCTTTCCATTCCACACTCCCTTACATTCACAAAAGCTGATGACGCCTCCATAAGCCAGCCACATAATGCGCCTTTACACATTGAATCCTTCCTACACAAACATCGAATAAAACAAGTCTTGATAGATGGAGGAGTAGGTCTGAACATTGGTACATTGAGCACTATTAAACAATTGGGATATTCTGAAAAGACTGTGAATTATACACATGCAATCACCATAAAAGCATATGATGATGAAGAGCACTCATCCAAAGGCATAGTCACTTTACCTCCCAGAGTTGGGCTAGTTACAAAGGATGTGGTTTTTCAAGTCCTTGATCTAGAGCTCACATACAACATATTGCTAGTACGTCCATGGATTCATGAGATGAGCACAATCCCATCTACATATCATCGATGTATCACGTTTCCACACAATGGAGTGAAGTAATCGTCAAAAGTGATCCAAATCCATTCATATATTGCAACAATTTGTGCCCTAGATCAGAAATAACAATCCCAATCAATCGAGAAGCTGTTCCATCTTTAGCATATGTGGATCCAAAATCCTTGAAAGCTTCTACATCAAAACAAGCAGATATCAAAGAAAAGTTCAAGATTAAAGACATGGGATGTGGTGAGTATATATTTCATGTTGATCAATTCCCACTATCTCCTAAGGTATTCAGTTGACAGGAGCAACCTACAAACAATTTGCAATATCCACGAATTAGGTGTGAACCACCTAGTGTTGTGCCTACTAAGTCTGAATACAAATCTCCTCTAGTGGTGCAAGCATCTCTTGATATCAATAGTCCTAAGAGTGGTTCCAACAAAGAATCTATTGAATATATCACCAGCCTTCTTGAGAACTCATATAGCCTTACCATTTCATCCACTCATTCCATTTCCACTCCTCTCCTAGACTTGGATCAACAAGAATTACAAAAGCCCTTACTCATTGGGGATAAAAAATCGAGCTTTGAAAAGAAAAATCTAAAAGTCAAAAATAAAGAAAATTCCTTTAGTCCAAATCAAAATCAAAAGCTATTGGACTCTGAAAAAATAAAGGTCAAAGATAAAAATCCTATGAAAGAAAAAGAACAAGAGATGATCTCCCCTAATACCAAAATAACTAGGGGCAAATGTTCTACAATTTCAAGTCAAAAAGAATACTTGTTGATCCTTAGTCTCCATCATTCTATCCTACTTTCACTTCTTTTCACAATCATAAGCCTTCATAACTCATCCACTTGGTCCACACATCCATTCCCTTTTGGTGATACATCATGGACCTTTAATGGAGCTTCCTTGAAGGAATTTGTTGTCAGGGATGCCCAAACTTCTTTAGGTGACATGCATATGGGCCTACGTAGTCCACACATTAGTAATTGTATCTTAGTTCCTTCATCAAGGAAGACAAACACTCGAGCTACACATCATTCAGTCAAGGAACAATGCAGTTACAATCATAAAGTCAAGCCTCGCACATTTGAGGTAGGTGACTTAGTTCTCAAAGAAAATCTTAAAAATCAGCAAGACGGAGAGAAGAAGGGCAAGTTCAAACCAAATTGGCTTGGTCCTTACATCATTATAGCAGCCTATGGATCTGGTGCATATTAAGTTTCAACTCCAGATGGCGAACCTTTAGCAGATCCTATAAATAGCATGCACCTTCACAGGTTTTACACATAGCTCTTCAGAATATCCTGATTCAAAAATACAAAAAAATAAAAAAAATTCAAAATACAAAAAAATAAAAAAAATACAAAAATACAAAAATATCAAAAAAATAAAAAAAAAACTCAACAAAAACCAAAAAAATCATAAACATAAAAAAATCATTACTTGTAGAAAACCTGGCAAACAGGCGCCTTGTGACAAAAAAAAGAAAAAAGTAAAGAGATAATTTCGTCCAACGGTGAAAACCACTTCAGTGGTGCCCTGGGCAAGTACCATGGTGAAAACTGGGTCACTGACGCCATGTGTAGAGACATGTCTCCTCCCTCCTTCAGGATTCTCTTTCATCACTTCACTTTGGACACACTCATAGCCTATCCATTAATAATAAACTTACCCATTCCCATCATGGCTTGTTATTAATCTACCCAAGATTGGTTAGCCATTCATAATAATCCTTCCTTTTCACCCCTTTCCATCCATAATAAATCAGCTCCTATCTATGGATAAGTCAAATCCTATGTCTAGTGATGGGTGTGGAACTAAGAGCATCACATGTTTCTAGGAGTACAGTCTCTTCCAATTTTCTTTAGTCTATCCACACACAATCCACAATAAAGTAGCATTTGCATCACTAGTCCGCAATAAAGTTTCATATTCTCTGCAATAAAGTATCAGTTTCATGGATTCAGTCAGTTTCAGATGAGACAAGTAGCAATGGGCTTCAACAAATCAAATCTTTCAATAGACTTAGACAACATTATGGTTTAGTGCTATCTATCCTTTTGTGAAAGTAAACATTGTGACAACAATCAACTAGACTTATACAAGTGACAAGAGACACTAAACTTGAGGACTACAGTGGATGTTGGTGTCGAGTCTTGGTTTTATTTTCATTTTATCTTTTGGTGACATGTCTTTTAGCTTTTCCGAGATGTCTTTGACTAGAGATTCTATCTCTAGGATGTCTTTGACTAGAAAAGTGAGGATGGGGTATCGTCACCTATTTTTTTGTTGTCTACGGATTGTCTCTTAGTAATGTTATGACTTGTCCAAGGATATGAGGAGACTATGAGTCTAGTATGAACTAGGGCATTCCTTGTTTGCAATTGTCTGATCTCCATGCAAATGGGTACATTGACTTTCTAGGTCGAACATATATCTGGATTGTCATAACCTATTTTGCCATAATAAAGCTCAATGATGATAAAGCACAAGAATCTCTTTCACTTCCATATCTTCTATCTTTCATCCCCCTTCCTTGATTGACCTCCATCATCCTCCTTAAGTCTATGTAGCCTGCTATCACATGACTGAGTATAATGACATGCCAAAAATATTTGCATTTCATGTAGTTACACCTGCATTACCACATATTAAGCATTTCATACACACACAGACATCACAATTACATCACATCCTACACACAACACATGTTAGCACATTCTACATTCTCATCATATTCATCTATATTTCATACATTCACATTCACATTTGCATAACATATAAAACATAAAAGAACAAAAATATTGCATTTCATCATGTACGTATTTGCATCCATATCATAAGCATCATATAGAAACATACATCACATAGGTACACATGCATGTAGCTGCCGCAAGGATGAATCATCTTATATATATATATATATATAAATCATAAGTGTCATGATACAATGATGTCAAAATCATATGGCTACAATCACCCGAAGGTGTCTACATCATCATACAAAATGGCACAAAACTGATACATAGGGAGCCCTCTAAGGCTATGATGAACTCCCTCCCTCGGAGCCGACTAGCCTCGATGGAGTCTGAGCCTTGGAAGGACCTGCCCTAGGATCATCTCTCATGTCCCCTCTATTTGGTGGTGGTGGAGGACCCATAACCCCACCGCTAGATGCCTATCTCTCGTCTCTCCCTCCAGTGGTCCTTGCTATCCGCGATGGTCTACGAAAGCTTCTAACTCATTGATTTGGTGGCATTACTCCATAATATAGGTATCTCCAGTAGCCTATCTCCTCCCTGGCTCATTGAACATAGGTGTATCTGGCCCCTGTATCCTTTGCTACCTCCCTCCCCACCCTCAGCGCTATCTCAGCCTCTGTATACTACCGAATAGTTTGATCCCTATCTCGCTCAGTATCCCTCAGTTGTCTCTTGAGTCTAGTTGTATCCCTCTCAAAGTTCCTCCCCCATCCCATAGCCAATCCTCATGTCACCCTATCTAGACAGAGGATCCCACTGATCACTCCTGCTAGTACTACTGGTAGTGCTAATCCTATCTGTGTCATGGTATCCCAAGCCACGTGTCTAGCCCTCATCTCCAATCCTAGATTTTAGAACACTCATCTCAGTGCATCCTTGTCTCCATCTCGATCATAGGGTACTAACTCCCCATCGGTTAGTATCCTCATAATCTTATAAACATCATGTAAGGTGACTATCATCTCACCCATCGGCAAATGAAAACTACAAGTCTTTGAGTGCTATCTCTCAACCAGCACAATCAACAACCCCATGTTTGCCTGAAACTCAGGCACATACAGAATATATCGCAGGCCCAAAGCCTGAACTGTTTCTCTCTCCTCGATTGTCAGCCTTTCTTGCAAACTTTGAGTTGATGGGAATCTCTCTAGTGACTCCAGCATAGGTAGGTCCTCCTGCAGTCAAGCAAATCAACCATGTCAATCATAGTGGTATTCCCAGTTCATCACAAAATGCTACTTTTTATCCTAGTGCTCATGGTACTCTATCCTAGTGACACTCCCTGTTCATCACAAAGTGTTGGTTTTTATCCTAGTGGTACTCCCTATTCATCACAAAGTACTACATTTTTGCACTCCCTATTCATCACAAAGTGTTGCTTACTTTTGCACTCCCTATTCATCATGAAGTGTTGCTCTTTTTAGTACTCCCTATTCATTACAAAGTACTATGTTTTGTCATTCCCTGTTCATCATGAAGTGCCTCGATCTATCCTATCCTAGGGCCTCTTCTTGAGTATACCCTCTTGAGTAGTTTCCTAATTGGCAACATATGTTCTATCACAGAATTGCCAATCCTAGCCCTATCTGCTATTCTAGTCTTCCCTAGAGTACCTACTTGAGTGTATCCTCTTAGTAGCTTATCCAATCGACAATGTATGTTCATCACAGAGTTGTCAATTTAGCCTTGAAGACACAAACACACTTGTATACTTGACGCAGATGCGCCTTAGCATTTTTACCCCACTTGACATTTTTTTCTAGACATACCTAAAAAGCATATTTATTACACTACCTAGCATGCATTTCTGACAACATTTCATCTGACAAAGTACAAGGAGGTTTTGCGGTACTTATCGACTCTCCTGCATTTGCTGGCCTTTAAAATTGGTAAACATGATCGAATCTGTGAGACAATGCCATCGTTGCTGACTGTTGCTGCTCTATTCTATCTTTGCACTCTGATCTCTTGGATGAGTGGATGACAATGAGGATGTTTTCCCTCATAGTCTATCTTATAGACTATCCTAGCCCTAGTCTCCTGAGTCAATCTTCTTTATCCTGTGACTTTGTCACTCTATCCTATCTGGTCAGTCCATTCTACCCTTTATTTCTTATCAAGAGATTGTCTGTGATCTTTTCAAACATTTTCATCCAATCTCTCAAGGGGGCATATCATTCCCATCTTGGGGCAACTTTGTATCAATTCATCTTATCTTCTTTGAAACAACGCGACAAGCTGCATTGTCTCAAAGAGGAGCAAAATGTAGACACCTAAAATTGTCCTATCTAATTAAATAAATATTTTTATTTATTTAATTATTTTAGCCTAATTCTTCTATTAATTAAATAAATTTTTACTTATTTAATTAATTCATTTATCCTCTTCTAGCCTTATTTCTCATTTAAATAAATACATTTATTTATTTAAATAACCCCTTTTCCTAAATTAAATAAATAATTTTATTTATTTAATTGATCCCACTTCTTCTATTAATTAATTAAATCTTTATTTAATTAATCCATTAAACTTTTCTACCCATGACACATCTCATTCATCTCTTAATTCCTACACTACCTACCCTCTCATTATTTTCTTATTTTCTCTACCTACCCTCTAATCATAGCCGACCATTTATCTTTTACACCTCTCAATCTTATCCCTCCATTTCTTATAGTGTCTTCTATATAAGGAGATGCTTCCTTCATTATCAAACCCCCACTGACTACCCAACATCCTAACATTCAAATTTTCATATGCGATCCTACTTGCAACCACATTTCCATTCTTTGTTGAGCTCTTGTGCACACATAAAATCTGAGAGCAAATATATCAAGCAAGATCAATGGAGATAGGAAGAATGGAGATTCAAACCCTATTGGACATGTGATGGTATAATCTTTGTGATTTCATTTGATTTGCATTGTCATAGGCAATCTTCATATGTTATGGTTGATCTTTGTTGTTGTTAGGCTAGGGTTTTGTGGTTGAATTCATTTAGTCTTTCAATATTGTTGTTTATCCACTTTCACCGTATATAGGTTCTTTTATCAAATGTTTGGTATTTTAGTTTTTGAACATGGTTCCCAATTATGGGAAAATTCAATGGGCTTTTGATAGACTGGTTGCATCCCAAATTGCACAAATATTAGATCAGCAAGGTGATCAGTAAAAAAAAAACTTGTGGGCCTTTTTGAAAAATTTTCAAGAGGAAATGAAAAATAGTTAGTATTCCTAATGAAATTGTAAAAAGATATAAGGATACTATTTGCTTTATGGATAATAAAGATGAATGTATGATGGAGGCATTCTAGCCTAGAATGGTCTAGATCATACTGATGGGTTATGAAGTGGATGATGCCACACTGGATGCTTATGCACATCATTTATTGAAAGCTCCAATTGATGAGAAAGAAGAAAAAAATTGCATAGCTCAGGAGAAGGGTCTTAAAGTTCATCAAGAACAAGTTTCACCTGCCATAAGGAAGAAAATGACAAGGGTCACAACTAAGACTCTAATTAGTGAAGGTCATGATAGGGCTAAAATTGAGAAAAAGGTCAAAATCCTCGGAGGAAGGATGAGAAGAAGTAGAAGAGAAAGGAGGAGAGAGAGGCAAAAAAGGTAGCACAGGCTACACCCAATGTTGTGCTAGTTGCCACTGATCCACCAACTCAACCAGTAGCATCATCTAGCAAACCTATTTTCCCCAAGCGTAAGGAATCATTTAAGAGGAAGAAGAAACCGACTAGATAGTACATGGTTATTTCTTCAGAGGAGTCGAAATCAGAAGAAGAGATCTAATAAGCTCTGAAGAAGTAAGGTGTTTTGGTAAGGGTTGTGAGAGAGAAGAAGGATGAACAAAAGAAGTAACCTGAGATGGAGCCTCCTCGGAAGACTTGTAAAATAAGTATTGTACATAAGAGGAAGTCTAAGACAGGCGAGGAGTCTAAACTAGAGTAAAAAGAAGATCCGATAAGCAAAAGAAATTAGATGTTCAGTATATTATTGATTAAATTATTAATGATAGAAATTTGGATAATATTTCTATATTCTATGATGATTTTGATGATAAGGACAAGAAGTAGCTAGAGGAAGAAATTATTTTATATCTTAATTCTTTTAGTAGGAATTTGATTGAGTTAGAGAAAACTTTGCCCAAGGAGTTGTATGATAAATTAGAGGTTAGAAAATTATATGCTCAGAAATTGGAACTTTAAATAAAAGAAACAAAATTGGTTAATATTTGTCCATAAATAACTCCACCTGAGATTATAGATTTGATTAATAAGACAAGTTCAACAGAGTTTAATCCCAAACACCAGATTAATAACTTGATGCTAGAAAAATTTGAAGAAATCTGGAAGGAGAGAATTGACATATGGGTCAGAATTCTTTTAATTCTTGGATATGAGTTAAGTCCCAATTTTGTTCAATTGAAGAACATTCAATTACTAGGGAACAAGGGTGTTGCTCCCAACCGGTACTGAGAGGGGAGGGCTGAGTCAACACTTAATCAAATTTTCACATTTTAACTTTTAACTTAAAATTGCATTCATCTAAAATCCAACAATACAGTTAATCACTGAAGTAAAATATGCATGCATGAAAAGTTGACAGTGACACCAAGAAGTTATCATGCGGAAACCCAAATGGGAGAAAACCATTGTGTGAGTAGGAACTCACAAAATTTGTACTCTTCTAGAGTACGCTCGATTAAGAGCCATCCCTATTAGGAGATTACAAAGACATTGTTAGGTGCCACTCGATTAAGGGATTTTGATCAAGGTCAGCTAATGCCTTTACCCTATTAAAGGTAGCTTGGTTAAAGGACTTAGAACATCAATTAAGATGTCACCCAGTTAAGGGATTTTACAAAAGGGACCTGTTAAAGTCCACTCGATTAAGGGATTTATGTTGCAATGGTTAGAAAGTAACTAAGGGATGATCTGCTGAATTAGCTAATGATAGCTTGATCAAATCTCAATTTGCATCACACTCAATACACATTGGTTGTGTCTTCTTTGAATAGTACCAATTTTCTTCTTACACCTTTGGCTCTTCACTCAGCTACTCACCTATTCCTCAGCACTGTACTTTGTTGGTCCTTTGAACTTTGGCTCTGCACTTAGCTGATCCTCTATCTCTCAACTCTACACTTAGTCGATCTACCTCAAATACACTCTACTATGCTAACACCTCTTAGCACTTCCTCTCTCTTTGTTCTTCACCTTGGATCACCTTCAACAAGATTTCCTTGTTTCAAATTTCATGATCAAAATATTCTTAATGAGCTCATGAACAATTTATACAATTTCTATCGATACTTTCTAGCATTCCCTCAATCAAAGCAATTATGTATTTCAGAATATTTCAAATTCAAAATCTCCCTCTCTTTCTCTATGCAACTTACAACAATTTTGCCAAGTGTTCAACATCTTCTGCCCCCGCATCTCCTAGAGATAGAAACTTCTGAGTCATGTTCAATCAAATAAGTGCGAACCAAAAAATCCACATGTAATCATGCTTGCTTGCATGATAACTGAAAATTGACCTTACCAACATATGATTTGGTGTAGACACAAGCTCACCAACTCATCCTTTCCCACCACAACTGAATAACTGATCACTGCTCTAAGATTTATAGCGATTACCTATCTTCCTTCTATCATACTGGTGTACCGGTATGCCACTGCACTTTTATATTACCAGTTCATCCTTTAATTGCTGGTTTATTGTGTTAGCATTAAGTCTCTTCCTCTGTTTGTATACAAATTCAAGTTTTCTTGCCTAAGTCACCTTTTGTGACTTCATCATCATCAAAGTGACTGATCTTCCTAAATGATAGACCGATTGGCTTAGTCTATCTTTCCTTGAGTTGATTAAACCTTTGATTTTAATACCAATGTTGATTCCATGTATTGTAAGCCGTCACTTTTTCTTACTGGAAAACAACACCACTCTACCTATACCACTTCACCAGTTAGTGTTTTCACCAATAGGTTTTGGACATCAATGACAACTCCTAGCACATATATCAGTTCTTAGGATTGACCGATTTTGTCAATGCTAACACTCCAACAATCTCCCCCTTTGGGATTGATGAGAAAAAATTCAAAATCTGGCTAAATAGTTGCATGTTCCTTCATCTTTGTACTAGTCTAGTCATTACTTATACCCCGAGTAATGAATATCTCCCCTTGTCACTAGTCATACTCTGATACATCAACTTCTAGTCAATCACTACCTGCCAATGCTCAAGCCTCTAATCATATCACCCCCTGTCATTGGTCATACTCTGATACAACAACTTCAGCTCAATCACTACCTACCAATTCTCAAGCACTCTAATCATATCTCCACCTTTGACAATAATGCCAAAGAGTCCTTTCTGAACACTTACAAGACTACTCCCCTTAACTGGAGTAGTCCACACTCATCAATCTAGTCATTTTTTTTTTTTTAAACTTGAAATCATACTAGATTGATGTAGATTCTTGTTTTCTTACTTTACTAAATGGAGGGGCATATCCCCCAACTTACCTCTAAGATAGTCAAAGGTGTCCTTCTATAGTGGCTTGATGAAGATATCAACCACTTGCTCTTTTGTTGGTATGTACAACAACATCACTTCCTTTTCTTGAACTTGTTCCCTTAGATAGTGATATTTGATGGCTATATGCTTCATTTTGGAGTGCATCACTAGGTTATTGGATATGTCAATGGAACTAGTATTGTCATAATGAATTAATACTAGTCCAACCACTTTTTCTTGTATTCCTTCCAGTATTTTCTTTATATAAACTATCTATGTGCAGTTGATTGCAGCAACTACATACTCAACCTCAGCTATGGATTGAGATATGCAATTTTGTTTCTTACTTGTCCAAGATACAATCCTATCTCCAAGAAAGAATAAACCTCCACTAGTGCTCTTCCTGCTATCGATGTTACCAGCCCAATATGAATCAGTGAAGACACTTAAACCAAAGTCTCCCTTGTGTGGATACCAAAGACCATACTCATTAGTCCCCTTTAGGTATCTGAATATTCTTTTGACTGCCATCATGCCAATCTCTTTTGGATTTGCAAAAAATATGGCAACCAAGCCAATAACTTGTTCTATGTCCGGTCTACTATGTACTGCATACTGTAACTTACTGATCATGGACCAGTAAAGTGTCTCATTCACTTTTTCACCCTCATCATATTTAGACAACATGCAACCTGTAACCATTGGAGTTCCAACAGGTTTGCAATCTTCCATTCCAAAAAATTTCATAATTTCTCTTATGTACTTAGTCTGACTGATGAAGATGTCATTCTTTAATTGAGAGACTTACAGGCCAATAAAAACCTTTATCTTGCCAATCATGGACATTTCAAATTCTTATTGCATTTATTCTATAATGATTCTTCTCATCTCATCATATCCCCCAAAGATGATGTCATCTACAAAGATGTCTACAATTAGGTGTTTTCCTTCAGCTCCACTTTTCAGATACAGGTTACTATTGTCACTAGTTCTTTTTAATGCTATGCTTAGCAGATATGAGTGTAACCTCTCATACCAAGCTCTTGGTGCTTGTTTCAGCCCATATAGAGCCTTATGCAACCTGCATACCATATTCCTTCCATCTTCATATGCAAACCCTTCTGGTTGATATATGTATACTTCTTCCTCTAACACCCCATTTAAGAATGTCAATTTGACATCCATTTGGTATACTTTAAATCTTTTTTAAGAAGCATAGGCCAACAAAATTTTGACCCCTTCCATCCTGGTCACTAGTGCAAAGGTTTCTCCATAGTCCAAACCTTGTTCTTGATCATATCCCTTACAAATCAATATTTCTTTGTTTCTTATCACTTTATCAGTTTCATCCATTTTATTTATGAACACCCACTTGGTGCCTATTACATTTTTGTTTTCCAATCTGGGCACCAGATTCCATGTGTCATTTCTCTCAATTTCCTCTAGTTCTTCTTCGATGGATTTGACCCACTCATCATCTCTTAGAGCCTCCTTTGTTGTTGTGGGCTCAAAAATGGAGAGCATACACCCATTCTCTCTTTCTCTTCTTCTAGTTAGAACTCCTGCATCCTTGTCATCGATGATATTTTCTGTAGGATGATTATTTTTGACATATTTATCCAATACCGGTTCACTCCTCGAAGCTCTTCTACGAGTTGTGTAGGTTCTACTTCATAGGCTTCTTTATTAGCCACTTCAACAAGATCTTCTTCAGTAGGTTCCACTAGTACATTGTACTCAAACCCTTTATAGTCCTCCCAGTTCACTCTTAATGTCCTATTCATTTTTCTCAAAGTACTCATCTACTCTGACATTTGCACTTTCCACAATCTTACCAGTCCTTTTGTTCAAACATCGGTATGCCTTTCTATTTGTTGACTAACCTAAAAAGGTTCATTCATCACTCTTAGGATCAAATTTCTAGTGTACTTGTCCCTCTTGATATAGCACCTTCTTCCAAATACTTTAAAATAACAAACATTAGGTGAGTATCCACTCCATAATTCATAGGGAGTTTTATTTGTCCCTTTACTTACCTATATCTGGTTCAAAGTGTATACAACAGTGCTTATTGCTTCTCTCTAGAAGATATGTGGGATGTCCTTCTATATCATTAGAATCCTTTCATAATCAATAAGAGTTTTGTTTCTTCTTTCAGCAACTCCATTCTATTGAGGTGTTCTAGGTGTAGACATTTGTCTCATAATCCCATGTTCCTCACAGTAACTCATGAATTCTTCAAAGGTGAACTCTCCTCCTTTATCTGATGTCAAGCACTTCAAATTCTTATCGGTTCCTCTTTCTACTCGAGCCTTAAACACCTTAAATATGTGAAAGGCTTCAAGTTTTTCCTTCAAGAATACAACCCACATCATTCTTGAGAAGTCATCCATGAACAACATAAAATACCGATCTCCATAGAAACTCTTGGATCTCATGGGACCACACAGGTCTCTATGAACTAAGTCCAACACATTTTTAGATGAGAAGGTTTTACTGTTGAAACTAGACCCCATCAACTTTCCTAGTTGACACTCTTTGCACATAGCATTTTTAGGTTTTACTATGTCAAGCATACCTCTGACAGATTTTGCCTTACTCATTTTTGCTATGCTATCAAAGTTAACATGACACAATCTTTTGTGCCACAACCAGCTGACTTCAACCTTAGCCACTAGACAATTACGTATGGTGGTATCTAGATGAAACAAATTGCCTCTTGATTATTTATCAGTGGCAATCAGACTTCCTAATTTGTAATTAATTTTGCATATTTCTTTATTGAATTCTAATCGGTAACCCTTAATATTAAGTTGTGAAACACTTAACAAACTATACTTCAATCCTTATACCCAATAAACATCATCACAATTTGTCTTATCATTTAGGGCTATAGACCTCTTACCTTTTACTACACAAGGGGCATCATTTCCAAATCTCACAGTTCCTCCATTGCAGTCATCCATGTTGAGGAATTTGTTTCTATCATTGGTCATGTGGTGAGTGCAACCACTATCGATCACCCATTCTCCACATTGGTTTGTGCTAGAAATCAATTCCATATCTACTTCCTCTATGTTGTCCTCCTTGACAACCACAAAAGCAATGCCATCTCATCAAATCCCTCTGATTCTTCATCAGTGACTCCTTGTACAAGATAAGATTCCTTCCTCCTCTTGTCCCTGTAGCCTCTGATATTAACCTTCATATCTCTATCATTGTCAAGACATCTTGAAGCAATATGACCTATCTTATTATAGAGGAAGCACTTTAAGGGTAATTTACCTTTGTATTTTCCTTTACCTCTTGGCAATCTTCTTGCCAATAGAGCTTCAATTTTGTCTTGCTCTTGTTCCTCAGATAGAAGATTGTCACTTTCATGGGAATGACCGGTTTTGGTAGTAGAACTACTACTAGTTTCTTTCCTTTTCCTTGTTGGTGCATGCATCATGGATGCTTTGAAAGAGCATCAATCTTTGGTACACTGTTGTCATAATTTCTCAACTCAAAAGTAGTCAACTTACCGAACAATGAGTTAAGAGTTACACTAACTGTTCCCAAGAATCTGAGTTCCTAGATAACAGAGACTCTTATTGCATATTCTAGTAGAAAGGTTCTTAGGATTTTACAAACCACACCATCCTCCTCAAGCTTTCCTCCAACACTTTTAATGGAGTTTACTACATCCTTTATCCTCTTGATATACTACTCTATGTTTTCTCCTTCCTGCATCCTCATCTCATCATATTTTCCTCTCAGGTTATCTACTTTGGCCTTTTGAAAATGGGGATCTCCCCCATAGACTGTCTTTAGCTTATTCCATATCTAAAAATTTGTTTTCAAATCTTGTACCTCAACAAATTCATTATCTAAAAGTGTACTAACAATCAGATCCATTGCTACAGTATTATCCTACCTTTCCTTGATCTGGTCCAGAGTAAGAGTCCTTGAAGGTTCATTGTACTCTGTGATCACATGATTCTAGTAGTGTTCACCTAGGGATCTTAGATAGAGTTTCATTCTTCCACACTATAATGTGTAATTCTCCTTAAGACCCTCCTTATGCATCATCTAAGATCTCTCCCAAAGCTGATTAAGCTTCTTATGATTCTAGGGACCTAAAGTTCTGATACCGATTTTTTGTCCCAACTGGTGTTGAGAAGGGAGGGGTGAATCAACACTTAATCAATTTTTTACAATTTAACTTTTAACTTAAATCTGCATTCATCTAAAATCCAACAATACACTTAATCACTGAAGTAAAATATACATGCATGAAAAGTTAATAGTGACACCAAGAAGCTATCTCATGAAAACCCAAATGGGAGAAAACCACAATGTGAGTAAGAACTCACAAAATTTGTACTCTTCTAGAGTACGGCCGATTAAGAGCCATCCCTATTAGGAGATTACAAAGACACTATTAGGTCCCACCCAGTTAAAGGATTTTGATCAAGTCCAGTTAGTGCCTTTACCCTCATAAAGGTAGCCTGGTTTAAGGACTTAGAACATCAATTAAGATGTCACCCAATTAAGGGATATTACTAAAGTGATCTGTTAAAGTCCACCTAGTTAAGGGATTTATGTTGCAGTGGTAGAAATCAACTAAGGGATGATCTGTTGAATTAGCTACTATTAGCTTGATCAGATCTCAATTGCATCACACTCAATACACATCGGTTGTGTCTTCTCTACACAATACCAATTTTCTTCTTACACCTTCGGCTCTTCACTCAGTCAATCACCTATTCCTCAACACTCTACTCTATCGGTCCTCTGAACTTTGGCTCTACACTCAGCTAGTCCTCTGTCTCTCAACTCTGCACTTAGTCAATCTACCTCAAACATAATATATTGTGCTAACACCTCTTAGCATTTCCTCTCTTTCTACTCTTCACCTTGGATCGCTTTCAACAAGATTTCCTTGTTTCAAATTCCACAATCAAAATCTTCTTAATGAGCTCATGGACAATTTATACAATTTCTGTCGATACTTTCTGGCATTCCTTCAATCAAAGAAATCATGGATTTTGGAAGATTTCAAATTCAAAATCTCCCGCTCTTTCTCTACGTAGATTACAACAATTTAGCGAAGTGTTTCACATCTTCTGCCACTGCATCTCCCAAAGATAGAAACTTGTAAGTCATGTTCAGTCAAATAAGTGTGAACCAAAAAATCCACATGTAATCATTCTTGTCTGCATGATAACTGAAAATTGACCTTACCAACATATGATTTGGCATAGACACAAGCTCACCAACTCATCCTTTGCCACCGTAGTAGAATCACCGATCACCGCTCTGAGATTTATGGTGATTACCTGTCTTCCTTCTGTCATACCGGTGTATTGGTATGCCACTACACTTCTATATTACCATTTCATCCTTTAATTGCCAATTTGTTGTGCTAGGATCAAGTCTCTTCCTTTGTTTTTCAATGAGTTACTGGTTTGCATACAACTTTATTTTTTCTTGCCTGAGCCACCTTTTGTGATCTCATCATCATCAAAGTGACCGATCTTCCTGAATGATAGACTTGTTGGCTTATTCTATCTTTCCTTGAGCTAATTAAACCTTTGATCATTCAATACCAATGTTGATTCCATGTATTGTAAGTCATCACTTTTTCTTACTGGAAAGCAAAACCACTTTACCTATACCAGTTCACTAGTTAGTGTTTTCACTGGTAGGTGTTGGACATCAATGAAAAATCTTAGCACATATACTAGCTCTCAGGATTGACTAGTTTTGTTAATGCTAACAATCCAACAAAGGGAGTAGAAAAGTTTAATGAGAAGAATGTGCATACCATTCCACTAGTTAGCACTCCACCACTTACTACTAAACTGACTAATGAGTTAAATTTTGAAGTTGAGGATACATAGAATCCTGTAGTAACCAATTTATAGGATGTAGAGGTAGATGTTGTAAAGGATATAGATATTGAGGATAAAGTTTGAGAGGAAGCACAAAAACATAGAGAGGAACCATGTGGTGAAGCCACCAGTGCACTTGAGGAAAAGACTTCAAAGGATAAGATACAAATAGACACAGAAAAAAAGACACAATCAGTCTTCTCTTCCAATTTGGAAATTGACACATCACTGTCAAAAGCTAAAGGGAAATTATTAGAATTTTCTAGTAATTTTAACAAGCCTTATCATTTGATGTCTTCGGCAAATAAAATTTTGGCCACTTCAACACTTTAGGATCAAGCAACTCAAGAATTGGCACAGGAAGATTCTACAGATAGAGAATTAATTCAGAATAATTTTGAAGTTTTGAACCTGCTTATATCGGAATTCTAGGAAAAGAAGAGTGCATGCTCATCTGGTAAATTGCAAGAGTTAATTGAATACATTCCTAAGCAATATGATTCTTTGGTTAAGATTTCTATAACTGAGGCTAAAGACAAATTTGTTGAGGCCTAGAAATAGACATTTTTGGTGATGATTGCATCTGAGAAAGCTAAAATTCAAACTTGCTTACAATCTATTGATGATGCATTAGCAAAAGGAGGAATTCTATAAAAGATTTGTCTAGATTTCTCTGAGCTTGCAGCTTCCATAGACAAGCAAATTTTGGATTTTAAAGATCACTTGCTCCATATTTCAAACTCCTAAAATCCGGCAGCAAATTTGACAAGTTCTTTAGAAGGTCCAGTTTTGGCGATGATGGATCAAATTTTGAGTATAGAAAAGGAAAGAGAGAGCACAATAAGGAGAGCAAATAAGCTCTGAAACTTCAATAGTCCCCAGCTAGATAACCTACTATGTCATAAAATAGAATGTATATCTAACATGTAGCAGGAGGATCCCATTGAATCCCAGGAAATTGAGTATTATACCAATCTCTTTAATGGATTCACCTCCATTCTTGATTCTCTCAAGCAAGGTTAGGACAAAGAAAATTTATTTTTAAAGACCTTGTATGCTGACATTTTGAAACATGTATAGGAACCAGTATGTATATATTTGTACATTTTTGGTGGACACCCGCTTTTTCATTTATGCTAAAGGGGAAGGATTATGGAAGAGGCAATAGATGTCTCTTGTTATATGATCATTTATTACACTTAATGCAATGTTTATCTTGTAAGCATGGGTGACTATGTTGGAGGAAATGTACTAGAATCTAAACCAATTTTTTTTTTATTTCTATGGAGGCATTCCAATTGTTTGTGGTTGTGAGGAATGAAGAGGATTCTTTGGGAACCTTTATTTGTGATTTTGGAGCTCTTATCATTCTATAAATTTAGCCTCTAGGTGTAGCTTATATGGAGTAAATATAATGTACAAGTGTTGAATGTAGATTTCTCTACAAAAATGAAAGATGGATGAGATGAATAAATAAATTGTTAACATGGGCATAGGTGCTAGTATGGTTGGGGTAAAGAGGAGAATGTAAGTGATTTTATTGTAAGAACTTTTATTGTTTTTAAAACAAGTTTGCCCTCTCTTCTTTGTGTAGTTCTTTTTGGCAAGGGCTTATCCATGTAAATCTTGTGTTATGTGTGGATGTTATGCTATTTATTTATACCTTATTTCTACTAACTTATGTAATGTTAATTATTATTCATTACCATAATAAGTTCACATAAGATAAAATTATTAAGCATGGTTAATAAGCTGATTTTTGGCATCATAAAGAAGAAGGATCTAATCATAAGTTTTCCACAATTAAGGAAACTTAATTTTTAGAATTTCATATGAGTTTCATATTTTAATATTTTTCTATTCAAGCCTTGGATGTTATCCTTTGATTATTTTATTGGTTATAGATTGTTTTTCAAAATTTGTGGTATTGAACCTATTTATTCCCCAATAATTGGTATAAGAGCTGAAGGTTTTTTTTTTTTTTTGTATAAATGGTTTCTTAGGATTGAAATCTTATGGAAATCATTTAGAAAGAATTAATTTTTTTCAAAGGATTTTGGTTATGCAAAGAATGTAAGGATTTTGGGTATGCAAAGAATGTTTTGTGAGTTAAGTTTGTTTTTCAAATTTGTGAGAATGGAAGCCATGGATATTATCAATGTGATTTATGTTGGGCACCTGAAGCTCATGCTTATGCATTTTCATGGATATGATTATGTTTATGGGTCTTCATGGGGTTTGAGAATATGTATTTATCCTCTTGTTTGGTGGTTTTGTTCCTTTATCGTGTGACCATGTGCAGTGAGAAGGTGTTCATTTTGGACGAGTATTGACATCCTAGTCACATTGAGATATACATGCTATTTGGACTATAAAATGTAGTGCCTATGTTGGGTTCATGGTTTTAGCCCATGGTTATCTTTGACAATTGAGTATATATGTTTCATATGGTTATAGCTCCTTGATAGATTTCCTTTCCTTTGTTGGGTTGCCATGATCTCTTATTTTTATCTTTTGGGTTTTGTTGATTTGTCACATTTCCATTATTTAGATGACATATATAATGCAATGATCTCTATTTAGGAGATTGGGTTGGATATTAGATTTGTTCGAATAATGGAGTTCTGCACTCCTAAAATTCTACTTAAATTTTCATTTATAGCCTCCACTTTTAATTTTAAATTTTCATATCCACATTAACTAGTTTATTCTCTTGTTTCTATTATTTTCATTTTCATCTATTTAGTATAAATAGCATAGGATCATACCAATAAAATGAAGGTTGTATCAGGATTAATGTGTTGTCTATTACAAGTGTGGTTGTCATTGCACCAAAAGATCACCCTATTAATGCCTAATACAACTACTAGACTTATAGAATCCACATGAGGTGGTTAAGCCATGTCACAAACCTGAGCACTGCACTACACAACATAAGGAGACCAATGGCACACACCTTGAAACAATCCGCTTGCAAGTGCAAGAGAGGGGATTGAACCTATTTCCAAGCTCTGATACCACTTGTTATAAGCATGGTTGCCTTTGCACCAAAATATCGACGTGTTAATTCCCAATACAACCACTAGACTTATAAAATCCACATGAGGTCCGTAAACCATGTCATAAACCTGAGCGATGCACAACATAGCACAAGGAGACCAAGGATGCACACCTTGCAACACTCTCCACCTTAGAAATACAATTTCATGGTTCCAATATCCTTGGAAAGTGTCCTAAGTCAAGTAGGATGTATTGAGAAAGTGATTTGTAATATTTATTTCACTATTATTTGTAATGCATTCCTAAGGTCTAATGGGTTATACTAGCAGTAGTAAAAGTGGGTAAAAAAGACAATCATTTAATATTGTTTTACCTACTCATGGATGCCTACAATAAATATTTGATGACATAGGAAGTGAAAATGAGTGACCTATGGTCTTCTCCAAGTGGGAGCATCGAAGAGGCAATAGGTGTCCCTTAGTATCCATTCATTTATTACATTTAATGTAATGTTTATTTTGCAAGAATTGGTGCCTACGTTGGAGGAAAAGTATTAGAAGTTAAATTGGTGTCTTTTTGAGTTATGTAAAGGCATTTTAAGGGTTGTTGTTGTGAGGAATGAAGAGGCTTCTTCAAGAACATTATTTAGTATTTTTGGATCTCTTGCCATTCTATAAATTCATCCTTTGCATGTAGATTAGATGGAGTAACTAGATTGTAGAATAGTTGAATGTAAATTTCTCTACAGAAACAAAGGTTGGATGGGAAGGATAAAGAGGTTATTCACATATAGATAGGTGCTACTATGGTGGATATAAAGACAAGAATGGAAGTGACTATATTGTAAGAAATTTAATTGTTGTTAATACATGTTTATCCTTTATTCTCTGTGGAGTCTTTTCCTGCAAGGGTTTATCCATGCAAATTTTGTGTTATGTGTGGATGTTATGTTGTTGGTTTATTTCTTATTGCTTCTATCTTATGTTAATGTTAATCAATGTTCATTTATATAATAAGTTCACATAAGATAATATTATTAGTATGGTTAATAGGCTAACTTTTTACATCATAAATAAGAATGATCCAATCATAGGCATTCCACAATTAAGGAAACCTAATTTCACAATTGCATGTGATTTTTAGATGTTCATGCTGCTTCTATTCAAGGCTTGAATATTATCCTTTGATTAGTTTATTAGATAAAGATTACTTTCATAATATTCCGTAATTGGTATTAAAGCTAATGGTTATTTATTTTCAATATTAATGTATTTTTGGTTTCTTAGCATGGAAAGCTTGTGAGAATAATTTAGAAGGAATTAAATGTTATTGGAAGGATTTTGGGTGTTCCATAAATGATCTGTGAGTTATGTTTGTTTTCTATATTTGTGTAAATCAAACCATGGATATTATAAATGTGATATATGTTGGCCATTTGAAGCTCATGCTTATGGATCTTCATAGAGTTCGTTATGCTTATGGATCTTTCTGAAGTTTGATGATACATATGTATCCTCTTGTTTGGTATTTTTTTTCCTTTATCTCATGGTCGTATAAAGTGAAAATGTGTTCATGTTGGATGAGTATTGACATCGTAGTCACCTTGAGATACACTAGTTATTTGGAGTATGGAATGAAGGGCTTACACAAGGTTCATAGTTTTAGCCCATGGTTACCTGAAAGCATTGGAAGATAAGCCACTAAATTTTTTGTGAGTTGAGTAGATATGTTTCTTATGCTTTCAACTCCTCGACAAATTTATTTTCCTTTGTTGGGTTGTATTGATATCTTATTTTCATCTTTTGGGTTTTGTAGATCTATCATATTTTTATTGTCCAGATGACATTTATAAAGTGAATATCTAGATTTTTAAATGGATAATAAATTTAAAGAGATGTCTTTGTAGGTTTTATATGTTAACTAAAATATATTGTATATAGATCTATGGTATGCGACTATATTTAGGGTGTTTTAAATGGAGACAATTAGGGGTTTTCATGGCATCTTGGAAGGTTCTTATTGTTCTAGGTTACTCCTATGCAATTTTGTTTGGAAAATCAGATCTAGTAGTGATTCTAATGTTTGATGCTTAGAATCCTCATGTTATGCCTAATTATCACTTTTATGCAAGATATTTATATGGCATTGAATCTTTCATTAGTTTGAGATTGAAGAACTATTTTTATATTTCTTCTTTGATATGTTGTATATGTGCAGATCTTGTAAATTGTCTAATGAGGATTTAGTTTGGTTGGTCTTTTTATTGATCACTATTACTACATTGGTATGTTGATTGTAGTGAAAAAATAATTTTTGGGAGTTTCTTGGCATTGTTAATCATATGGGTCTTAGCAATAGATAATGATGCATGAGAAGCTTTGTTCACTTTAAGTGGCGTTTCGATAATAATGTTATTCATGATCCATGTATAATTTGATATCTCTTTCAGTGGGATCTTTATGTAGTTACATAATGTGTTCTATCTTCTTTGATTCATTATTTTGGTTCTAATTTGTTGTGGTTGTAGTGTATTGTGAGCCATGGATAATTTTTCATTATAAGATGAATGATCTATTACAATGGATGTTGGTTTCATGTGGATCTCTTGGATTTTGCCTTCAGGTTATAATGAGACTTTGACATCTTTGTCAGTGCAATTATATCTGATTGGTTTGGATATTATGGGTTGATTTGTTCTTTGATCTTGTTGGGGTAGTGGAGGATCTTAAATTAGGAGATTATTGTCATGATGTCTAGAAAGCTTGGTTACATGATTTAGTAGGATCTTTAGTAGTGATGATATATTTTTCATTTGATGATGGATGACCTTATGGTGACACCTTGGTGCCATGGAGGACCCTTGTGTCTTTGATGAGTTGTTGTTATTTCTCTTTAGTTTTCTTATTAGTCATTTTCTTGGAGCTTCATGATTGTTCAATATTTTTATTTTAAGTTATCATGGATTGATTGGTATAGGCTCATAGAGACTAGAGAGACTTGGGTGAGGCTATGGGATCTCATGTTTTGGGATTGTACCTATATTCATACATGAGCTTATAAAACTAACAATATAAAAATTTTATGACACTCCTATAACACTATATGTATGCAAAAAAAATGGCAAAGACCATAGAGGGTTTCCTTCTAAAACTATCAATGCTTGTTTTATATAAATGGTAAAATTTTGCAATTCTCTTTATGATTCAAAATATAAATCTAATAACAATATCATAAATTTATATCTAATATCTATTTTCCTCTCTTCCTCTTTTTTCTCATTGTAGTGTCATAAAATCACAACCCTCACAATTTTTTACCACATTAGGGTCCTCACACATGTGAAATCGAATCCCCAAGTTTGATCGGAGACTGGAGACTGCTCAACTCCCAAAAAATATATCTTCCTCACTCCCCACATTTCCTAACCTGCATTCTATCCTGGAAAGAAGGGGAGGACAGGGGCATGGAACCCATATTCTCCTAGGCCAAGGGTGTGGCGCCTCTATCCCTTTCCCTATTTTGGAGCAGGACCTTCCAAACCCTACATTGTAGGTTGTGTATTGGACAAGAAACCTTCCTCGATGTTGGCCTATGATGAAAATCGGTTTCATTAACCCTAATTGACAAGTATAAATGCTGCACTTACCCTCTCATTTGCAAAAAGAAGGATAAGTTTGGACGCATGAGATCACGCATTCAAGCAATCAAGAATTTAAAAGCATTCAACTATTCAAGCATTGATCATCTCAAGTCTCCCTTCAAGGATAGGTGTTGCATTCAATTTAAGGATTCAACCATTGAAGAGGAGATCCATTTCAAAATTCAACTTCATACAAGCAATTCTACCAACATTTCTATCACAACTTCCCTTGAGGTGATTTACATTTTAGTCTTTTATTTACATTTTCTTGCAAGTACTTTCTTTCATCATCTGGTTAATTCCAAAATTGGGGTTTGACTTGAAGGCAAACCCCCAATCCCAACCCATTTTCCTCTCTTTATGTGTGTAGGTTGTAGGTGTGCAGTTGTACTTTCAAATTTAGACTCCATTTCCAGAGGTGGAAAAACCCTTTTCATTTCGTAGATTTTTTAGAGGACCGTGTACATTCCCACCATGGTCCAGACAACTTTTTCTCAAATTTGTAGGGTGGCATCATCTTGACATATTATTGCTAGATCTAGGTGCACAGCTTCATCCCACACTTCAATCTCGAGTTTTAAATAGTTCTTTGTCACTTTTTGCTTAGTCTTAATACATAATTCAATCAATTCCTTTCCATTCCACAGAGAGGGGTTTGCTTATTATTCTTATATCATTTCATCCAAAATCCAATCTTCTTCTTTGGAGATTGAATCTAGTGAATTTTTCCCCCTCTTCCAATGTAATGCATGAAAAGTGTTTGAAGGGAATTCATAGTGAAACTCTCATCTCTCTTTGGAGGGAAAGGGTAGTTTTCCTCTTGATCTCTCATTCACACATTTTTCACCCACCATTACACTCATATTTTTCTATTTGTCTTATCTTCTTTTGTGTTGTCCTTGATTGGTGGAGGTTGAATTTCAACATTTTGTTCATGTGTCAGTGCTTCTTTGTCCTTCTTTTCATCTGTTTTCTCCTTTTGACTATTTACACTTACACTTATCGGTGATTTTTGGGTATCTTTAGGTTGTGTACTTACTGTTTGCTCATTAGAGTTCTTATCTCCTTCTTTCTCTTCAGCCTATTCATGTTCATGTTGTTGATGAGTCATCTCTATGTCCACATCCTGTACATCAACATCCTGAATGTCATAAACATTATCGGTGGCATTATTCTCAGCATTACCGGTATCATCATCATCTTCTATAATTATCGGTTCAGTGTCAATAGGATCATCTTGCATATACTTGCTATTTGATTCAAAGTCTATGATCTTGACACCCTTAGGAAGTTATTTTGCCTTTAGCCTTACAAAACTATCTTCCTCATCTTGGTCATCTTTTTCCTCTTCTTCATCTAGGATGAGACCCAAAGCCTTTTTGATCAAAATCTTAGTCTCCTTCTGGACTGATTCGGTCTCTACTATTAACACTCTTGTTAATCTCTTTTTAGATCTAAAAGATGCTTTCACATTAACCTTTATTGCTTCAATCTCCTCTTCATTGGCTTCCGGTTGTAGCTTCTTAAGGGTATACTCAATAAATTCTTTGTCTAGATTGATAATAGGCCACCACCTTGCATAAATTAATTTATACAAAGAATTGGGAAGATGCCCTTGTAACTCAATGAGGGCTTTACTAAATTTGTTCATACTAAACATGACTACATCTTCAATCTCTCTTTGTTGACTGTCAGATAAATGAATAAATAATGTGTTTAATCCTTTGTATATCCCATAATCCTTAATTATTCTAACCATTCTACTAAAAGAATATTCAAGTGTTAAAGGTTTCTTAGGAGATTTTCCCTTGCTAGTTGTCTTGGGCTTTTTAGCATTGGCTCTAAGTTCTTTCTTATCTTTTGTCATGCCCAAAATTTAGGGCAAGAATGGGGTAAATTTTTTTTTTTTAAATCACAACTTAAAACCTTAAATTGACAAATATAAAATATTATAACATGTTTTGTCTTACTATGTTTAGAGTTAATCTTAACTCCTAGCTCGAGTGAGCAAATTATTAGTTAAATAAAAATGCAGAATACTAAAATAATTAATTACTATTTTAACTCATCCAAATTAGCCCAATAGATAATTCTGAATCCAAAAATCTAATTTAATAGACAAGGATACCATTAACCCCCAATAGTCTTTATTTGTTTTAAGAAGCATTTAAATTAGTGTCGACACCTAGATTTATAAGTGTCTCTATGATAATTAAATATTAGACTGAGCTAAAGCAACTAAAGGGTCAATTATATTTGAAATGAATATTTTCCTTTAAAGTTTAATCACATGCCTCTATGTCTAGGGGAGCTAAAAAAAATAAAAATTAAACCCTCTAACCCAATAACTTACATTTAGAATTTAAATTCCCTAATTGTTTAGTTTCAAACATTTAAATTTATTAAATTAAAATTTTAATAATAATCCACAGAGTTTTTATTCGAAAATATCTCAACCCATTAAATTTAAAATTAACTTCATTAATATATATTTCATAACATCTCAATCCTTTTAAACTTAAAAATAAATGTTAACCTCATTAATATTTAATTCATAAACATCTTCCTCTATATGTGTGTGTGTGTGTGTGTGTGTTCATATATATACAACCATATATATATACACATATATAATAATATAACATATATAATCGTATATACAATAAAATATAATAAATTCTCTAGGGTATTATACATGTAAACCCTAACCCTTTTTTTTATATAAAAATAGGGCTCTCCTTATTTTATTTTATTTTCATTAGCACATTTTCTTTTACCCTAGCCCTAATCGGGCTAGGGTTTCTTCTTCTTTTTTCTTTATTTCTGGTTTTGTGTAGGGGGTCGAATGGAAGCATAGGAGTGGTGTCCATGGCAAAAGGGGTGGGGTTTTCGGGGAGACAGCGTTGGCAAGGACCGCCCACTGTGCAGTACACAGTGTGTGACCTCGTCGACCACTTTGCAGTGCACAGTGTGCGGTTACGCCGCCCACTATGCAATGCACAGTGTTCGGCTCCGCTGGCCAGTATGTAGTGCACAGTGTTCAGCTCCATTGCCCACTATGCAGTGCATAGTGTTTGGCCTGCCATCCACTGTGCATTGCATAGTGTGTTCGGCCTGGCCAACCCCCCCAATATATATATATATATATATATATATATATATATATATATATATATATATATATTGTTTAAAAATAAAATAACTTTATTTTGTGTTATTTATATATATATATATTTTAATATAATTTATATATATTTATTTATATTTATATGTATGTTTAGGTATAGATTAAATCTTCTTTTTTATTTATTTAATCATTCATTTTGTTATATATATATATATATATAATCATGATGCCCTAGGTGTAGATTTGATTCAAATTCTCCTTGAAATGGATTTATTATTATTTTCTTAACCTCCTAAGTTGTGCAAAGACAATTAGAAATTGACAACATGGAGATAGGGATATATTATTTTTATTTGCCTTTCACAATCTGTTAAATTTTATTTTCTCAAAACACGTAAAGCAATCTAATACTATCTACTAGGTTTAAATAATGCATTCTACTTCTTGGGAAAATCTAGATGCTAATTTTAGAGAAAGACTTATAAATTTTTAGATTTATTTTCTGCAATTTAGTAAAATGATAGAATTAAATAATTTGAACAACAACTATTTTAGATTAGAAACCTTTAAATCAATTCTTAGAAATAGACATGTTAACTCTAGATTTATCTTCTGTGATTAATTATATAGTAAATGACAAAGCTTAATAAAATAAACTAAACCTTTATTTTCAAAGCAACATGCATGTAACCCTTAAACTTTAAAGATCAATACCAAACTTAATCCTCAACAAAATTATTTCATTTGTGCACAACTAAATAAACAAAAATAATGCATTTATTTAAGACATTTTTAGAATACAACATAGTCATTATTACAAGAAGGTGAAATACCCAAACCAATCTCTCATTTCCATCAAAGAGGACTTTAAATAAAATAGATACATATTCTTTTCAAAATAAGTACAACATGCAACTTTATTTACATTCCTGCAACTGAATACATAGCATCTTTTTTTCTTTTTTTTTTCTGCAACAACCATTTCCAACCACATCTACTTGTCCTACTATTTTCTTCTAACAACCTACAATTACAATCAAAGAGATGACCATGGAGTGCTCACCTCCCAGCCTAGGCTAACTAGTAGCCACCTCCAAGCTCGGAGAACCAAGCCCTAGACAGGATTACACACATGCAAACACAAGGACAAGGGAAAACAGAATCTCAAACACAATCCCAATCCAGGCTACACTGCATCACACATTTGTGATGTCTTTTCAAGGGTGGTAGTGGACCAAGTACCTTGAGGAGACTGCAAGTATGGTAAAACATATAGCCACCTCATGGTAAACCAAAACATATAGCCACCTCATGGCAATCCAATTACATCAAGTGTAACAACCCCACATTCCTTATGCCCCCCCAAGGCATTCATGCCTTATTTCCCTCCTTATGACCCCCAATGCATAAACAAGCCATGCATAGAATCCCTTGTGATCACTCTCATAACGAGAGCCTCTCACTCGAGGGCTGTCACTTCTACCACCCACAAGACCCTCCTCTCCCCCAAGAGTAGGAGGTCTTTATTGCTCCCAAAACACATACATGGCATAAGCATAAAACATCAAATAAATTTCCAAGAAATACATGCACAAATAATAAGTCTTTTACACAAGCAATTGTTTCAAAACAACATGCAACAAGAAAATATTACAAGAAAAATAAAAACCAACCTTAAACTGCCCAAAGGTGTGCTAGTTTTATTGAGGATGAGTAGCCCAATTCCACAGTTCTTCTCTTTCTACCCTTAGCCAAAATTCTCCATCCAAAATCTATCCTTTTCTTTAGAAAATTCTTTTGTCTCCAAGAATGGAGAGTGGGTGATTACCCCCAAAATCTCTCTTTCTTTCTTAAGAAGACACTAGTGTGAGTTCTCTCAAGTTTCTAAAACTGAAAAGGAAACTAAGGTAAAATGGGAAAGGGAACTCTCATTCGAAAAGGAAGGTTATCAACTTAGTTCAAGCCTTCTAATTTCCATTTTCGCACAACTTAGAAAAGTTACTTTTTAGGGTGTCTAAATGGTCACATGGGAGTAGAAACATGCCTAAAATTACTCTTAACCCTTAGGTATACCTTATGGTCTTTAGGAAACCCTAATAAACTACCCCTAGGAGTCCATTTAACCCTTTTTAAACCCCTCTTAAGTTTATTTTCGGGTCAAACCTATGTTGACCAACCCAAAGATTCTTTACCCAAGGCATTTATGGAATCACATTACATTAATTGAAAAAGCTATAGTTAAACAATTCCCTCCAAGAGACCAATTTAAAAACTCAAACATAAATCAACACATGTGTCAAGTGACACAAAGAAAATACTTTTACAAAATTGCACATGAAATCTTGTCTCTTGTTGGATTTAAATAAATCAAATAAATAACATTTAACACACATGCATCATTTACTATTACAAATAAAATATGACACAAATGGGGTGTTGTCTCTCCAAATAGACAAACCCTGGTTTTATGAACATACATAGGTCTAGGTTTGGTTCTCCATAATATTTCCATGGTCACATGGATATCTTTTCCCATGCCACTCAAATGCACATTAGTAATTTCCAATAACCTCATATAATATTAAACACATGAATTAGAATACACATCAAACACTTCGCATATAATTTACATTTGAACAATTCAATATATCTCATATCCAAATAAATCCACATAAGCAATTATCACAATTCTCATAATTTTGATCCACATATAAAACATACATCCTAATTCTATCACCATCGTAAAGTCTTGCAAATCCAATAATGACATACATCATTTCCAATTTGTCCTATTCTAGAATCATATAGAGTTCTATATCATAAAGCATATAAATGAAGCATCAACATTCATCAATGTTATCCAAATCATGGAATCATATAAGTTCTAAATCTAGACATAGTTGACATACATTAAATCAAGATTATCCAATCAATGGATCTTTTAGGATTTCAAATTCATAACACATCAAAATGTACACCACAAGGTGCAATAACTCTATAACTTGGTTAAATTACTTTTCTCACCAATCTATCTATCTAACATGGTCCATTCTATTAAATTATAAGGCGTTTATTACTAGGGTCAAACATGGTCACTAAGTTAATCAAGCTTGGTTTGGGTCACCAGACTTAGTTGCCTCTTCATCTACTAGTTTTTGAGGTTGCTTCTTCTTCCTCTTTCCTTCTTGTACCAGTGTATCAGGACAACCAACTATCTTACCTTTCCTCTAGAACTAAATTTTTGATGATTTTTCAGTTTGTGATTCAACTGACTTCACCTTACCTCTTCTTGTTTCTTTTTATTGGCAACTTTTCCTTTACCAACTCTTGTCTTAGCACCGGTGGGAGTACCGGTTGGTAGAATTGATGTACCACCTTGTTCTATTGCATGTTTGGCCCTTGCTATTGCAATCTACTCTTTGGTGAAGCCTGCCTACTCAACAAAAGATTCAACTTCCTTCCTAACCTTCTTGATTATAATTGGTTTTTGCAATTTAGAATGCACTTGTAGTGACTTCTCTTTATATGTCCCAAAACTTTATGCAGTTGTATCTACCCGTGCCCCTAGTAGATGTTCAACATGCGCAATGAGTAGATCCTTGTCTACCTCATATCCCATGGGCATTACCCATATGATTCTAGTAATAATTGCTTCCATCAAATAGGTGTTGTAGGCACCTAAAAATGGTCAATGCTTGCAGAGTCATACTTTAACATTTGCGCATTGCCTCATTTTAGGTTTTTGCATCGCATTAACATTTCTTCTATGATTCGCACTTGGTCTTTATCATTTACGAGCATCGAGTCATTCTTCTGCATTCTTCAATCATCTCGTTCTCAAATTTGGTCTTGTCGACAACAATCTTCAGTCATGATTTTGGTCAAAATTATCTTGTCCCATCAATGTGTGTGCTTATTTGTCATCATTTTGGACATCATCAATCCTAATTAGGGTTTTGTCCTCTTATCAATCTTGTCATCATGCGCTTGATTTGTCATCATTGTCATTTTCAATCTTATCATCATGCAATCGATTTGTCATCATTGTCATTCTCAATCTTATCATCATGCAATTGATTTGTCATTGATCATGGTCATTTTCAATCTTGTCATCTATTTTTGTCATCGATCCTTGTCCTCTTATCAAATTTTGTCATTTTGCGATCAATTTACCATCAGTTGTCATCGTCCTCTCAATCATGTCAATTTGGATCAATTAGTCATTGTTCCTCGTCAATTGGTGCATTTGTCAATCAAATCATTTATCAATTCAATATCATGATCAAATCAAATCAACATTAATTATCTCTTGTCAAGACCTAATTGTTGTCCTTGCATTTCTTCTAAGGTTTTATGATTTATTCATTTAACCTATTTTGTCATTTCTTCCTCTAGGTTAAATAATTTATTTATTTATCCTAAGTCTTCTCATCGCATTTAAATGTTCATTTAATTGGCTAATTATTCCTCTTTTTGTGAATTAATTAATAAATGACAAATTATTAATTAATTTACCTAATTTTCTAATTTTCCATCATTTCTAATTTTCTAATTTTCTAATTTCCTAATTTTCATTATTTCTAATTCTTAATTTCCACCTATTTTCTAATTTGTCAAAATTAATTTCCACCTAATTAATTCTCTCTAGTTCCTCCCTATTTTTGTGCTTCGGTGGAAGCATGAATTTCTCATGTGTCATACTCTTGGCATAGAAATATGTCATAAGGTTCTAGTTCTCTAGCCTTTGCATTAGCAATATGTCATAATTCATGACATAGAAGGTGTCATAACCTTCTTCTTTCCACTCAATTGTGCCATTTTTGAAATCAATTGCTTCTAATATCCTTTTTATGTTAATTTGATCTTTTCTCCAATTTGTCTATAAATTGGATGATTTTCTTCAATCAAGACTAATCACATTCTCGAATGAATCACATTGTCGAACTAATCAGATTATTGAATCAATCATGCTTCGAGTACTCATGTGCCATTATCTCGTCTACTTGCTTTCATCTCATGTGTGTGCACTTGAAGGTGAGATCCACAAACAAAGGCTATTTGGAGAAGAAAGAAGGACAATGGAGCCACATGAAGGAAGCATTCAGATCTACATTTGGTTTGCATAGTCTTTAGTTTTGAATGTTTTATTTTCATGTCTTTATTGAGTGTGCTTAGGATAGATCATTACATTTGAGCTTTTGTGATTGAGCTAGATTAATATTGATATTTGCTTGTGATGATTCCTAATTTCCTAACCTACATTAATTGGTGAACCCAATGTGAACTAACCCCCTAATTATGCTTTTGAGTGCTTTTGAGTTGATGTGCAGGTCAAAAACCCAAGAAACAAGGTAATGCAGGGTTTTCTAGGCACTTCTACGCTTGTGTAAGACAACCTGCACCTGTGTCATGCATTCTACGCCTATGTTAAAGACATTCTATGCCTGTGTCATGAGTTCTGCGCCTATGTCATGAGTTCTGCACCTGTGTAAAGTCCAGAAACAGAGGTAAAAAGGCAGTGTTTTGCTTAAAAATTGGTTTGTTTTTGCATTCTATTTCTGCTTTTTGGTTTTTGGTATTTATTATCCATGCAACATCTTGGCATAGGCATGGAAAAGACAACAAATGAAACTACTAACATGTTTTATGTAGAATCGATAGCCAAAGACTAAACATATCAAACTTCTGATTGGGGTTTTGCAGGTTGCCTTGGATTACAACTAAACATTTTGTTTGCAATTAATATTTAGGCACCTAGTATGATTTCTAAATAGGATGAAATGAATGTCTATTTGCTTTGATTGTTGATTTTGACACTAGAGTAGGAGAGTATGCTCTCATCCTTCTTAGGGTGATCAGAAATCCAGATCTTCGATACCATGCTCATTGTTTTGATTGTGTGTCACCTTTAGAGGGCCTACCTTCCCAACCATTTGCTTTTGCAAGCAAGTGACAATCATGAGAAGGTAATGACCCAAAGTGAGTACGGCTAGAATACCTTGGCATTCTAACTCACTATAAACAAATACCTGATGATCGAAAGCTTTGAAGAAAGGGTTATGTGGGAATTGTAGTTACTTGGGAAGTGATGACCCTTGAACTCTTTCTCATATCAACATCTAAGTAGGACCTCACGATCTAAATCATGCTTGCGTGACTACATTTTTTTGGTATCTTGGTGGGCTTAATGTCTCAATCACGCTTGCATGACATCAAGGAGTAACACTTAATAGAAATCCTTACTAAACACCTTATTTCTAGAGGCCAAAAAACCCTTCTAGTTCGGATACTTGGAAGAGATACTAAGTTCGCCATGGGGAGATTTCCATGGGGACTGATGCTTGGCTGCCCTGAGAAGTGAGTGCCATGGAGGGGAGCCTGTGGGGTCAAGCATCTATGTATTCTCCTTGAATCCCATAATGAGTCTACCTCTCAAGTACCTATTGTCCTTGCCTACCATAAGAAATGTGTGAATGAGCATGATTGTCTTGATTCTAAGTTAAAATATCTTGTCTTCTTTGCTTGTCAAAAGTTGAGTTGTGTCTCATTTTGAAAACAAGACAAATTGATTCAAAACAAGGTTAAACACAAAAGTATTTCATTCAATAAAGTTCAAAACACCTTCAAACATGGTTGTCAAACATTTTTCAAAATCTTGTCTCAACATTCACGTCACTTAGATTTAGGTCCTCCATTGTCCATACTTAGGGCTTAGAGCATCATTCTTGCATTCCACTTGGTCCATTTCATTTAGGTGTCCATTTGCATGTCCTTATTAGGTTCTCATTTAGGTGTCCCCTTGCATGTCATTATTAGGTCTTCACTTAGGTGTCATATTGCATGCCCAACATTAGGTTCATCCTAGGTTTTCATTTTGCAAATTCATTGTCAACTACCAAGGTTAGATTTCACCTAGGTCATACTCCTTTGCATATCAATAAGGGTCATCCATTTGCATGTGTCCGCTTGCATTAGAGTAATACCATTTCATAATTCAACCTTAGGTTTTGTCTTAGGTTGACATTGTCATACATTTGCATTTGCATCTTTGTCCTCATAACATTAGGTCACATTTGCATACCCTAGGTCTCTTCATTAAGCTTAGGTCATTATCATATCATATTAGGGTCATTTGCATAGTAATTGTCCCTTTGCATATAGTGTCAAAACTAGGCTTTGTCATACTTGAGTAATCCATATCTTTGATAAACCCTAAGTCATTGTTAGGAAGTCTAGACCTTATCAAACTTTTGTCTTTTTGTCATCAATGCCATTTGGTCAAACCTAGCTTAGTATCCAAGCATATAGGGGAGACATTGTCATTTTGTCCTTTTGTCACTTGGTCCTTTTGTCCTTTGAGGTCTAGACATCATTTCAATTTCCTAAGGGTCTCTTTTTAGATTTGCATTCCAAAAGGTTTGTCAAAATCTTGAAAAAACAACAAAAACATTAAGTTGCATTGTCATCCTTTTAGGTTGCATTTGTCAATCCCATTAGTTGCATTTGCATAGTGACATGTTTGTTGAAATGAGGTCTCAACCTTCTTACGAAGCCATGCCATCACAATTGAGCAATCAATCATGTCAATCCAATCTCTACATGTCTCAAAACTTGGATCAAACTTATCATGATGATGTAAATGTTCAAATACAAAAACTAGAGGAGAAACTAGCTCAAGAAGAGGAGATATTGGAACAAAGAGTGAAAAACATTGAGAAGAATAGATCACAAATGTCCAAAATGTTTCAAAAATTTCCAGGTTGAAATCCAAAGATTGAGCCAATTGATGTAAGATCTCTTCTTGAACGATCAGACATACTAGCTCTCCTCTCACAAATAGAGATGATGAGACAATTTCAAGAAAAGAGACAACAACAATTTCAACATTATGTGCCTCCACAACAAGAACAAGAACAAGAAGGTGTTTACTATCAATCAGATTTTCAACCAATACAACCAATGGTTCAACTAGTTGTTCAACATATTCAACCAATACAACCAATGGTCCAATTTCAACAATATGTCCAACCAACTATACAATGTCCACAAATGGTTCAACCAATGGTGGAATATCAATGTCAACAACTACAATCACAAATTCACAAACAAAACTTGCAACATGCACCAAGCCAAATTTTGAAAATGTCAAACCAATTTGAGCAACATCTAATTCAAAATCAAAACATGACATCAAACCAAAAACAAGTTCAAATTCCAGATACAACTATGTCAAAACCTCGAAAGAAAGGTGGCTTTATTGCAATGATCTTAAGGAAAATACCAAGTGAGTTCTTTGAGGAAGATCAAGATAATACTCTTATGTCTAGCAATGCCTCATCCCCCCACAAACAAATTGACTCTCCAGTGGCATCTATCCCTACACCTTTAGAAGTTTCACAAGAACCTTCCATATTGTCCTCATCAAACAATACACCCAAGGATGCAATTATCCAAGAGCTATCCATAATTGATTGCCAAGATAATCCAATTCATGATGCACATCCTTGTCATGTTTCCGAAATATAAGACCCAATGCCACCATGCACTTTATTGCCATTACCTATTTTAGAGGACCCCATTCAAAGTCCCTCTTCCTCATGTTCAAGCATTGATTCCTTGCCAGAATCCATCACAAATGTTCAAAGTGCATTTCCTTCATGCCAAACCATTGATCCCTTGTTAGAATCCCCCATGCATATCCAAAGTCCAACCCCATGTCAAGAGGATAATTTAGAGCATGAAGAAACGTGTCTTAAAGAAAATCAAGATCAAGATCCTGAAACCTTATCATCCCATCCAATTGTTGACCAGGATCTCATCTTCCCAAAAACTCATTATGATTCCCCTATTCTTGTCCATCCTATCCAAAGTCCTATTGACACTCCATTCCTCAAGCAAGATCAAGATATCCCAGTCCATTCAATCCCAAATGATCCCCTTCCATTTCATGAAAAAAATGTCCTTTCAAATCCCATTGACATTTCACTTCCTTAGAAAGATCAAGATATCCCTTCCATTCTTTCCGATGATCCCATTAAAAGTCAAGAGCAAAGCACCTTTGAAGAGGATTCCAATAATCTTCCTCCTTGTCAAGATCAAATTATTCCTTTAAATCCTCCACAAGATCCTTTTGTTCCTCCATCTCCATGTCTTAATCCTCCATACACACTCCAAGATTGCATTTCTTTTGATGATCCTATTATTTCTCCCATTCCATCTCTTGAAGAGCCTGTCATTGAACCATGTCCACAACACAATCCTAGTCCCCCTCATGATCCTAATCCCCCTCACGATTCTAACATGTCAGTGCAAGATGTTCATGAACCCTTGACATGCATATTGGGTTCTTCCACTTTGGTGCAATCTGATCCACTTCAAGATCTCATTATTTCTCTCATATCGTATCCACCTCATAATGGACTCGCGTCTTCTTCCCAAAGAAAAGAGTATCCTACAAGTCAAGATATTCATAAAGGCAAAGGACTAGATCTCCATAAGCAAGCATCCCTTCATGTTAAAGAAGATCTTAAGGATGTCTACACAACTCACTCTCAAGACGTTGGTATCCCTCCATCAAAATCAAAACATATCCCTTCCCCATCATACCTTCCATCCATCTTAGGTCCTTATATCCCTTCATCCTCTATGCAAGGTCAGCAAAGGCACACATCCTTGAGTAAATTTCATAAATCCAAAAGAACTCCATTTCATGCCTATCCATCCATGCATTCTTTTCCCCCTCCAAGCAATTTGGATGCCAAGTATAAGCATCATAAGTCTAAAAATCCACATGTATTCAAAGATCAACATGTTCAATATAATCGACATGTCAAAAAAAAGAACAATATGATCTATAAAGAAAAATATATATCCAAAAGATCAGAAAGGCCCACTGAGAAAAATAAAGAAAAGTCAAAATATATATGGATTCCTAAATCCCTTGTGCAAGCAATGCACTCCAAGGAACCACAAAAGCATGAAAAATCAAAAACCATGTGGATCCCCAAGAAGCTCCTTGAAGCACAAAAAGAACAACCCAGATTGGCATCTAAAATTGCTGTTCCTCCATCTAAACATTCCAAGTCTATTCCTCCATCACATTCTTCATCCGTTTTGGGCCCTTATCTCCCAAAATCCATAGCTATTCCTCCATCCAAATCTCACAATATGAGACCCATTTTTCCTCCATCAATCCACCACCCCTCAAGGTGCGTGCCAATGTTGATCTTGCCAACATTTCCATCCACTAAAGCCCAATTCTTCCAATACCCTATCCATTATCCAATGCATATTTTCCATCCTTCAATCCCTTTGATCCAGTCCTTTGCATAAATCCTCGCCTTAGTTTCATCTCTTTTTCCATGTCCTTATCCTACCAACATCTTTGAGCATACTTTTAAAGGTCATGGTCCATTTTTTTTCAAGGTTACTATCTAAACAAAAGAGACGCTTGAGTCCTTCTTTTATCCCCTATCATGTGTCCATCTTCTCTTGAAAAAGTCAAAAAAATTGAAAAAAAAAAAAAGTGAAAAAAAAAGGAAAAAGAAAAAAACGTCACGCAAAAAGATAATTCGTCCATTGGTGAAAACCTAGCAAATAGGTGCCTTGGGCAAGTACCATGATGAAAACCTGGCAAACAGGCGTCATGTGTAATTTATGAACTTCTTGCATACCGCACTTGGGGGCAAGTTTCCTCCTTCATATCCTATTGCCCTTCATTATCTTTTCATACCATGTCATTACCCTTCATATCCTATTGTCCCTCATGTCTAGTTTCCCTTTCCACCTTTGATCTTGATAAGGCTGAGGATCTTCATGAGCATCATGCTTGCAGCTTTTAGTCCATCATAGCTTTTGGTCATTTATCCATTTGCTTATTTCATCCATATTCCCTAGCTTATTGTAACTTTTTATCACTATCCCGTATCCTATCTTGACCTTCAGTCCATGTCCCTTATCCATTCTTGGTCTTGCTTATCCTATCCATATCTTATCACTATCCATACACTCTTTTTCATTCCTTGATCTTGATCTGACATAAGGATGTGAAATGCAAAACACATAGTTTCAAAAACCTCTTGACATGTCCCTCATGCCATGTCACTGCTTTACATTGTCATATCTAGTCTCTTGTCCCATCACACAATAGCCCTTGAAAATTGCATTCGTATTGTCTCCATAATAAAAGGCCTTTGTCTTCCCTCTATCCACCATCATTTCAAAAAGCTTATTTATTCACCTATCATATTCCTTGCCTTGCTAGACACTGGGGGCAAAATCATAAAAAATTGAAAAATGTCCTGAAATAATCCAAAAAATTTGAAAAATGTCATGAAAAAATCCAAAAAAATTGAAAAATGTCCTGAAAAAAATCATAAAAAGTCAAATAATGTCCTAAAAAAATCCAAAAAAATTGAAAAATGTCCTGAAAAAAAATCATAAAAAGTCAAATAAAGTCCTGAAAAAATGAACAAAAAAAAATTGTAAAACTTGAAAAGAAAAACAAAAAAATAAATCCCCTTTGTGCATCGACAACTTGCTGAGCATACCTCCAATGACACGCAATCACACATGGTGCTTTAATGAAATCATGTGTTAATAGATGAACTTTTTCAATCAAAAACCAGACATTCAAACTGATACAAATTGTCATATCGATCAATCAGCATCAATATCATTGGTCCTTGTCACTACTATCATGGGTCTTATGCAGGGTGTGGTATACTCGAAACCAGACTGTGTCCTGTCTTAAATGGGGTACCACATGTCCTGAAACCAGACATCATGATTGTCTTATCAGCACTTTCAACTTTTGACAATGAAGATCAAGATGTTTATTTGACTTGTTGGAATTCGTGAGTCTTATCATTTATTGATTTATCTTCGATCATGTTCCTATGTTGCTCGATGATGTCACTGAGTGATTTAGAGTGACCGGGATGGTTCATGGTCTCTTTATTACTTTTTTTGTTGTGATTTTTGTTTGTCTGCGATGTGTCTATTTGTTTGCAAAAAGGGTTGCATTTCAGCTCTGGCCTTCAATGCCATGATGCTACGCATCCATTTTGCTACATCAAAATAAAGGTTCTCACCTACAAAGTGCATTACTAAAAGCAAGTTTTTCTTCGCTTCTAATTGTCCTCTATCTCATCTCTTCTTACTAACATTTCTTCTATCAGTTTGGATGGTCAGTTTGGTCTAGTGCTCCAACCTTCACACACATATACTGCATCCTGCATTCATTGGTTAGTACATTTGCATTACATCAAGCATCATATCAAGCATTTTATCCATTTCATATTATAAATGCATCAAAAATACATAAAAATATATCCATACATGTTCATAAACAGTGCTTAAGCCATCCATACATGAAAAACAACTATAAGTCATAACACATTGCATCCCATCATATCGATGCATATCATATCATATATCACAATATTATCAGAGTACAAAATTGGACTGTCTATCCTAAGTATGGCCCGTAGGCTGACTACATAATATCAAACTACATATGTCATCTATCTATCCTAAGGAGTACGTGCCTTTGTTACTAGGTGCTCCCTCTATCCTCCTCATCCCTGGCATGTCTCACGGATGATGTCCCTCCTGGTCCTGGCTGTGGTGGTCTCATAGGTCCACTCACCCCCATGCTGCTCAATGACCTCCGAGAGCGTGCCCTGCTCTCTATCCTCGATCGTGCCCGATATGAAGCTGCTCTTTGCTCTGGTGGAACTGCACTCTCATATAGTGTCCTCCAATGGCGTATCTCCTCTTTGGTCTCTACCAGCATCTGTGCCATCTCCCGTGCATTGGCATCCCTAATCGACCCAATGAACTCAGTGACTCTCTGTTCCTCTCGCTGTGCCTGAGCTATTACTGTATCTCGAGCTGCTGTGAGTCTGGCTATATCCACTCTGAACTGATCCTGCTATCTCTCCAATGTCACAATGTGATCCTACTGACTCGCTATGGTAGCCTTGCACATCTCCATCTCCTCTATGCTAGCTATCTCCGGCTCTATGGGTATATCCTGCAATGTCTCCTGATTAGCTGAGTCTGGCTTATCATCATCATCCTCCTCCTCATCTCTATCCTTGTCATCCCCCTCCTCCTCATCCCCACCCTCATCCTCCTAATCATCCACATCTCCCTCCTCTCCTGGGAGTGGGAAGTCCTCCTATCTCTTTGGTACTAGAATATCAGGATCAGTCAATGGCACTGGCCGTCATCGTGCAAACCATATCTCATACTCCTCTATCATCCCGGCATCCACCACATCTGACCTCCAATCCCACTGTCTCTGCTATAGCTGTGCAAAGTTGGCATATGCTATGTGTGGCTGAATCATACTCCCCCACTGACTCGTCTCTTTGTGTGATTGGGCAAACTGTGCCATTCTTCTAGGTACATCTTGCCTCTCTCCAAACTATCATCTAACTCTCTCTGGTAGGTACATCTCAATCACTCTCTGGTGATTCACTGGTCGCCCAATGAGGTACCTCTCCTATCTATAATATGATAGCTCCTCATGATCATTTGACCATCCAGGGCAATCAAGATATGGCCTCCATGTGAACTCTCTCAATTTGTCTAGCTCATGTCGCCAGTACAATATGTATCCAAATGGACCCTATCTCAGTGCTCCCCCATAGCAATACACATATGGTCAATGTGGTACTACCTATCTCTCTGTAATAGATCGACATATGGCTATGTGCTCAAATGCCCATACCTGAAGCAGTGTGACTCCACAGCTCAAAGTCTGAACCCCCTGATATGCTATCTGATGCAGCTAAAAATATAGCATAGCTAGTACACATGGTCCCCATGCATACACCATCCCCTCTGTCGCCATTCGCTCGAGCACTCTTCCCCATCCAATAGGGAATCCATGTCCTCGTCTGTCCCCTGCTAGTAGACATGCTATCACCACTGCTATCACCACATATCGTCGATCGTACTCTAATGCCATGCTCTCCCAGTCGATCTCCCTCTTGATGATGTCCAGATCATCTGTGTCACACTCAAATAGTCTGTATAATGCGTCTCTCCCTATCAATAGGTCATACTCTATCATCTCTCCATGTATCAAAATGTGGAGGATGCGCCATACATCCTCTAGTGTCGCAATCGCCTCTCTAATCGCCAAATGGAATGAGGAGGTCTCCAAATGCCATCGCTCTGCCAATGCGGTAAGCAATCCTATGTTTGCCCTAATCTTGGGCATGAATGTGATATAATATATCCCAAGTCCTACTTAGATATCTCTGTCCATGCTTTTGAGTCTATGTCATAGCATGAAATAGTCTGGTCGGTTCTCCCGCGTGATCAATGGATATTGTCGACTCTGCATCACAATTGGGGCACAATTTTATCAGTATTAGGGTTTGCTCCTACAGGCTGCACTTCCTTGTTTCATGGCCAATTCAGGGTGTTCTTTATCTATTTTGACCTATCCTACCCTTATCCCCCCTTTTCAGATCATTCACATGCTATTTTGAATCAAAATTGAGTTACAAATGCACAATTGCACTTGTGTACTAACTCCTACGCCTGTGTCACATAAACTGCACCTGTGTACCCCTACACAAGTGTAGGATTCACCCTACACAAGCGCAGAACTTAGTTTTTGTAGTTTCTGTGGGCCCCACAATGTCTCGCAAGCGATCAAAATTCATGAAATTGAAAATATGGGTTTTTGAGATACATACCACTGCTCCTGCATCATCTGGTCGTCTGTAAGTACATACACATTCTCCGAGGTGATCCACCATTGGAATGTTCACCATCTCTCTGCAAGTGTCCTTGTCCAGAGCAACAAATTCTCCTCTTTGGCTAGTGCAAACGAGCTCTTTTCACCCTCTAGGGTCTCATTTATAGATCTTTGTCAGTGCATAGATGGACATGCACCGTCTCCATCTTATGCTGGTCGTGGTCTTTTGCACCTTCAATTGCTTGTCCTTCATGCATCCGATCTCCGATTGTTAGTCCGTTTGATCCTATCATTTTTATCGATCAATTGGCCTCTTTTTTTTGGCATGTTTCTGACCAATTCCTCGAGGGGGCATGCATATGTCATTGTCACTTGTCTAGGGCATTTTTCAATATCATTCTTTGAAACAATGCTTAAAATTGCATTGTCTCAAAGAGGGGCAAAATGTAGGCACCTAAAAATGGTCAACGCTTGCGGAGTCATACTTTAACATTTCCGCATTGCCTCATTTTAGGTTTTTGCATCGCATTAACATTTTTTCTATGATTCGCACTTGGTCTTTATCATTTACGAGCATCAATTCATTCTTCTGCATTCTTCAATCATCTCATTCTCAAATTTGGTCTTGTCGACAACAATCTTCAGTCATGATTTTGGTCAAAATTATCCTGTTGCATCAATGTGCGTGCTTATTTGTCATCATTTTGGACATCGTCAATCCTAATTAGGGTTTTGTCCTCTTATCAATCTTATCATCATGTGATCCATTTGTCATCATTGTCATTCTCAATCTTATCATCATGCGATCAATTTGTCATTGATCGTGGTCATTTTCAATCTTGTCATCTATTTTTGTCATCGATCCTTGTCCTCTTGTCAAATTTTGTCATTTTGTGATCAATTTACCATCAGTTGTCATCGCCCTCTCAATCATGTCAATTTGGATCAATTAGTCATTATTCCTTGTCAATTGGCGCATTTGTCAATCAAATCATTTATCAATTCAAAATCATGATCAAATCAAATCAACATTAATTATCTCTTGTCAAGACCTAATAGTCGTCCTTGCATTTCTTCTAAGGTTTTATGATTTATTCATTTAACCTATTTTGTCATTTCTTCCTCTAGGTTAAATAATTTATTTATTTATCCTAAGTCTTCTCATCGCAATTAAATGTTCATTTAATTGGCTAATTATTCCTCTTTTGTGAATTAATTAATAAATGACAAATTATTAATTAATTTACCTAATTTTCTAATTTTCCATCATTTCTAATTTTCTAATTTTCTAATTTCCTAATTTTCATTATTTCTAATTCTTAATTTCCACCTATTTTCTAATTTGTCAAAATTAATTTCCACCTAATTAATTCTCTCTAGTTCCTCCCTATTTTTGTGCTTCGGTGGAAGCATGAATTTCTCATGCGTCATACTCTTGGCATAGCAAGATGTCATAAAGTTCTAGTTCTCAAGCCTTTGCATTAGCAATATGTCATAATTCATGACATAGAAGGTGTCATAACCTTCTTCTTTCCACTCAATTGTGCCATTTTTGAAATCAATTTCTTCTAATATCCTTTTCATGCTAATTTGATCTTTTCTCCAATTTGTCTATAAATTGGATGATTTTTCTTCAATCAAGACTAATCACATTCTCGAATGAATCACATTGTCGAACTAATCAGATTATTGAATCAATCACGCTTCGAGTACTCTTGTGCCATTATCTTGTCTACTTGCTTTCATCTCATGTGTGTGCACTTGAACGTGAGATCCACAAACAAAGGCTATTTGGAGAAGAAAGGAGGACAATGGAGCCCCATGAAGGAAGCATTCAGATCTACATTTGGTTTTGCATACTCTTTAGTTTTGAATGTTTTGTCTTTATGTCTTTATTGAGTGTGCTTAGGATAGATCATTACATTTGAGCTTTTGTGATTGAGCTAGATTAATATTGATATTTGCTTGTGATGATTCCTAATTTCCTAACCTACAGGTGTCAATGTCAACCATGAAGCAGATAGTATATTCATATTAGTTCACAACTTCTAGTGGTATTCACTCTCTAGCATGCATTTTATTTTGAAACTCTTTAAAATAACCCCATGAAATGTTATAAAATTTATCCTTAATAATTCTAATGGCATTCTTCATCTAAAGTAATGCAGGGGTACCAACAATCCATTGCACATCACCTATGCTAGGGAAATAATTTTGAAAATAAAAGAACAAACCAAGAACAAGTTCTCCAAATTTAAATGTTAACTTCTTATCTTTCTTGATTACCTCTAGATTCACCATCAAATAGCTCCTCAAGGCTTCCACCAAATAATAATCAACATTCTCCTTCACCATCCGGTAGGCAGTGTGAATGGTAGCCACAAGTATATTGTTCAACTTGCTGGAATAATAGATCCTATAATCGATGACCATTGAAGAAATATTTACAACTAGGTCATTTATATTATTTACTGTTATCTCTCTACCATCCCATTTAGATCTAGTTATCTTCTCCACATCATTCTTAGGCACTAATCTAAGAAAAGGTACTTCACCAGTTGGGAAAAATCCAATTATTGCATGGATAGCCTCCTTAGTAATTTTATGAGGTCGGTCCAACCACATAAATTGATCATGAATCTGGCTCAATACAAATCTAACCAGTTCATCATCAAAGTCATCAATGACATTAATTGCATGGTGGAACCCTTTCTTGGAAACTTCCTTATATTGTTCCTTCAGGATGCCCTTGACATCACACAATGATCTATATTGGTCAAGGATAACAGCCAAACCCATATCCTCCAATTTCTAGTGATAGAAAGATCTGAAATCTTCAACATGTAAGACTCTATAAGGTACACTAGATAGGGCATCAACAGGGTCTATTTCTTTGGATTTAAAAGTATGTGTGAATTCTAGTCATGGCCTCTTGGTCACATCAACAAGGTGCATCTCCATATCCAAATATGTAGATTACGAAAACAAAAAGTAAGATTTATAGACAAATACCTTTTCCCACTTCTGCACTAGGGTTTCAAACACCGACAATATTCTCAACACTGATTGCTAATTCTCAAAACACTTCAGATCACTTCAGATTGCTGCCAAATGCTGCTCACACAATGATTTCTCTTCTTTATTCATAGGCCAAGTTCTCTCAAGATTGCAATATGACAAATGAAATTCAAAATAGTTTCTTTTATTTGCACTTTAACTACCACATTAAATACTTTTACCGATAAAACCCTAAAACTCCTTTAAACAGACTAGAACATATTACCAATTGCCAAATATGTATCATTTTTACTAGTTAAGATCCAAAAACACTTCAAAACATTGAAAAGTATTAGAATATACAAATTTAACTTACCACACTTCATCCAGGGGTTCTTCTACAAATTTGACAATAAGCTCTCCCCAAGTTGTAAAAACTACTTAGATTATCGATGATAGATTCCCCACACTAGGTGAAGAATTTGATTCCTCAGATGGTTTGTCATCACTCTTCTTCTTCCAGATTATATTTATCTTAGTTCTAGTTTCTTCAACATCAATTTCCTTCTTTCCTTTCTGATCTACAAAATGAATTATCAATTGGTTCTTATGTGTTTTGCAAAACATAGCAATATGTCCCAGTTTATGTTAGTGATAGAAAGCCATACTGGATGCTCTCCAAGGTCCTGCATTTCCTCTACATGTCCTTCTTCTGCATTTCATAGCTACATGTCCAAAGTTATTAATAATTGAACAAATCACATTGCTTCTTTTGTCCATCTCATAGGGACTAGACCGGTTAGCATAATGTCTTTGCCAATTTGTGTTCCTTCAATCATAAAAATAATTTCTCCAGTCATCGATAGATCTTTGATTCATGTGAGGTGTTGGATTATTATCTCCATACTTGCATTTAATAGATCTCCAAGAGTTGTTCAGTTAGATCTTTTCTTTTAGCAAGTGAGGCCTTATACTTGCCTCTAAATGTTTCTAGGTCTTCTGTGGTTTCTGCAAGTTCCCTAGCCATCTCTCTATAACTCATTACATCCCCCATATTTTCCTTAGGATTTGAGATTCCTTCAAAGTGGTTAAGCTTAAGAAAGTTAGGCTCTGATACCAATTGATGAACTTCTAAGCCACTAAGATGGGGGGGTGAATTAGTGCAAGTAAGAACAATACAAATCTGATTATCAATTTTAACAACTTAAAACTCAATAGGCATATAAAAAATATCACCACATATGCAATCACCCAATAAATTAAATTCCACATAACACAAGAAATTTATACGTGGAAAACCCAAAAGGGAAAAACCACAATGGGAGTTAGTACCCACAAGATCACTATCTACAGAATAGAAATCTTGACTAGTTAAGGTCTTACAAGTATGATGCCCTATTAGGAGAAGACTCAGTTAAGAGTCACCCAGTTAAGGGATTTCAAAGATAAGCCCTATTAGGAGCCAAGGCCTATTAGGATCTACCTCATGAGAGGATTTACCACTCTATTTGAGAGCTACCCTATTAGGGGATTTACAAGATTAAGGCCTATTAGGACCAACTCAGTTAGGAGATTTTAGTGCTACAACTATTAGGATAACTAAAGTCAAAAGATATTCATGTAACACCTTCAGTTATTTACAAGATCTACTTCCGAACCACAAAAAATCACCAATACTTCATCACAGAACTTCTTTGATCACTGCACAATCAGAAATACAAAATTCACTAATGATCTCTCTCATACATGCATACACCGACTTCATACTCCATCACACATTTTATAAACATGATTTAGTTGGCTACAACCTTGGAACAATTTCTTACGTTCAATGAATCTAGACAAACTTGCATTGTACACCTTTCAAAGGTCATCCAGTGTCATTAAAAATTAAATCATGTGTCAGTTTATTGATCTAAGTGATTTTAATCAATACAGGTTAATTGTCTATCACAATATTTGCTTTATCAATCAAATCTCCTTCATCCGATCAAATCAACTCATGCGGTCATGAACATAAGTCAATCTACCAGTCTTTAATATTTCTGCAAAACCACATCATCCAATTCTTCATGAATTTCTTGTACCGATTGTTATAATATAATAATGTCTACAATTTACCGATTGAAGTGCTAAATACCTATTCTCTGTTATATTGCCTTTATTACCGGTTAAACCTTACCTGTTGGTCTGCAAGACTCTATAAAGATCCCGTTTATACATTGGGATTGATATTGACCCTTGATGACTATAAAAACATAGTTGCCATCAATGACAACATAAAACTAACTCATCACTCAAGAATCCCATCAATTAAAAATTAGATATGTATCGGTTGCATCAAGCAAACAGTTATTATCGATTCAGTTCAAATGCCAACAAAAAGATACTATGATTATATATGAAAAAGAATCCATTCTAAAATGTGGTTTATTCATTTTGCATAAATTTAATGTTTTGTTTAATTTAAAACAGGTTTTTGAAAGGAACTCGGAACCTTGTTACAAAGGAGGAGAAAGATAAAGCATAAAAGAGGCAAAAAACAAAAGTGCCTGATCACCCACACATAGAACAATTCTCAACCAAAACAAAAAGGGAACATAGGACAAAGGAAGCAACACTAGACAGCCAAAGGAAAGCACAAAGACAGCACAAGGACATCTAAATATTTCTCATAAGTTCTTCAGCATGAACCACCATCTTCTTCATATTGATCCCATAATTTTTTATTTCTTCTAGCTCTTTTTCCTTGATATCAACCTATTTTCGAGTGTTGGCCCTTGTTCTTTTTTCGTGACCCTTCTTCTCCATTTGATCCTTATCACCCTCCTTGCCTTTAATCTGTTCAAATTTGTTAATCGGGATGTTAATACAGTCAACAGTGGCCCTAAGGATCTGGAAGT